>NC_082729.1:11319939-11377439 GCF_030144855.1 Hypanus sabinus | reverse complement strand
GTAAGTGGCTCTGTTATCCGCACTGTACGGCTCATCATAACCCAGCTGGAAAACGACCGCTCGGTGCATCAGAAATTGGGCCCCTATATCGGTAAGGAAACTCTGAAGTAAACGTGGGTGATTCAGATATTGCGGTGGCAGCATGACTCCCACTCTCCCCCCATCACGAGGTTCGCTGGCTGATACAAGATCAGGAGAACAGGGAACCTCACCTGACTCTACTAGTTTCCAGAGGTAAGCTGGCGAAGGAACTTGGTCAAGGCTCTGCAAGGACTGTCACAATGGAAGGTCCTGGAAATGACTGGATGGAATCTGTGTCGTTTGGAAGGAGGTAAGTGTGTATTTGATTAAGCATTCTTGTTTGTTTAAACAATTAATTATTGAAAGACCCTGCTTTCCTCGGCTGTGTAAGTCTAGGGTGGACAATCCCTTGTCAAATTTGTGAGATTGAGGTGCGAGCTCACCCCGAAGCCCCTGTTTGTGTGGATACTGTGCAATTTGCTACTCTGTTACAAATTAATGCCACAAAATGACGGACAATGCACTGCATACGGTTAAAGGAGTTATATTTATGAATCTTAATTCAAGGGTTGGTGAAGAATAACAAAAGGACAGGGCCCATTCTAATTAAACAGTCAAATGTGCACACGTTGGAGCTCATCTTGAACTTCTCTGTCACTCAGGTGCCGGGCCCTCGGTCAACGTGAGAGCATGAGAGCCCACGCCACCTTCTGAATGTCGCTCGCGATCTGTCTCGAAAAATGGGTCTCCCACTGGATCATATGCTATGACCGGGTGACTTCTCTCTTCATCTCCTCTTGGACAAATGCTCCAAACCCAGCCTTAGTGTTCCTCACCAGATAAACCTCCCCTGAATCTCCAATCTCTTATCTTCAACAGTAACCCGAACCAACGCTGAAAACAAACAGCTCGCACAGAACAGCACAAAATGAAATACGTACATACAGCATAACAATAAAAAATATACGTACATATTAATTGCATATTCCATCATGTTACTATGTGCACCCCACTATAAATAAACTCGAACTACACTCGTATTTTTGGATTCCCGCAAGATTCTTAATGTTTTGAAGTTTGATTCTCTAACTTCTGTTAATGCCCCTCCTCCCCCTCTTACCCCATCCCTTATTTCTTTCTCATTGTAATTTATAGTTTAAAAGATTAATATGTACTGCTGCCACAATCAACAAACCTGATTCTGACTGAATTAATAGGTCCGGACTGAATAAAAGTGGCTTGGCCTGGGCTTGAAAGCGGGGAATAAGCCAATGTTTGGCCTTGGTGGAATGGGCTTGGAAGTGATTCAACGTGGCAGAGCCGAGGCGAGGTGAACGGAGGCAAAGGAAAATTGAGGCGGCAGGGCCCGAGGGCGAGGAAGGACCGGAGGTTTGATCGACTCAAGTGCTGAGCCGAATTGGAAAGGGTAGATATGGTCTGAATTGAGGCGATGGGGCCTGGGCTCGAGAATGAAGAACGACCTGTGGCTTGGATGATTTAAGTGTCGGACCAGATTGAAAAAGCCAGGGTGTTGGGTTCCGAGGTGAGGGACAAGTCAGGTTAGCTCACTGCCTCGCAGGGTTTGCTCACCTCTGTGCCTAAGTGAGGCTGCGGCCTGAAACTAACAGGCTCCTGAATCAGCTGCAGTGACGACTGGGTTAGTGGCTGTGGACTCACTTTCGCAAACACCAGCTTACTTTTATTGTTTGCACAATTTGTTTCTTTTTCTTTGCACATTGTGTATTTGACTGTCTTTTTTATTGGGTTCTATTGGGTTTCTTTGTTTTGTGGCTGCCTGTGAGGAGACGAATCTCAAGGTTGTCTATAGTATACATACTTTGATAATAAATTTAATCTGAACTTTGACCGATTCTGAGATTTTTTTTGCAGATGGGGAATTAAGGGTTATGAGAAACAGGCAGGTAGGCAGTGCTGAGTCCTCGGCCAGAGCAGACACGATCTGATTGGATGTTAGTGTCACAACCACGGATTCGCCAGCACAGCAGATTCAGCAATAGCATTTGTGAATATGCACGCATCAGCTAATTATTCTTCTTTGTGATAGTATTTAGCTCCATTCATTCCGTTGTAGTACTTGTCGAGACTTGAACTCAGCAACGCTTCGCTGCCTGTTTGCATTCAGCCTTGCCTGAGAAATTGGACTGTCGAGTCAACAGACTCTGAAGACTAGCGGTATTCGTTTTAATTCTCAGTTGTTCTTTTCAGCCACAGTGTAGGCTTCGTTTTCCATTTGAGGGTTTTAGTTAATGGCCCTGTTTGGCCTGGAGTTTATCGTTTTCTTTTCCCTTTAACACTGTTCAAGTCTGTGAACCATCGACCCTCTTCAGTGTCTCTCACTTGGGCCGTATCCGAACCCGACGACAGTTGGGGCAGACTCGATGGGTCAGATGGCTGACTCCTGCCTTTATTTCTTATGTTCTTATGTGTTGTAATGTGCAAGATTATAGGCTTGGAATTGGAAGTGAAATTAGATTGGATAACTTTGTTACCTGATGTGTGAACAATAGGCCAAAAGGTACCTCACGAGCCATATATTTGAGTGATTCATTCACTCCACAAAACGGATTGGACATGCTGAGGATATTTCCAATAGTGGGAGAGTGGGAGGCCTGGATAAGGATAGTCAGGACCCAAGGCTAGAATTGAACACGGTTTCAAAACTGAGACAAGAACAGTTTCTTGACTAGATTTTAGACGAGAACTCGACGAGACTAGACAAGAATCCAAACAAGACAGAAACCCTAAACGCAATCGCAGAATGAACCAATGTTGAGCTGACGACTGACCCTGAACCTGAGTTCAGATGCTCTTTAAATATCCAGATCTTGGCACCAAAACATGGCCTCCAATCAGCGGCGTGGGCCTGAATCCTTAAAGGGACTGCACCAGTTATCCATACTGTAGAGAATCGGAGCGTCTAAACCCCAGAAGCTGGCGAGGTTGGGTGCGTATCATAACAGAGAGTCTAGAAGCAGAGGGCCTCAGAATAGGAGGTCACATTGGAATAGAGATGAGGAGAAATTCCTTCAGCCAGAGGGTGATGAATCTGTGGAATTCTTTGTCACAGATGGCTGTGGAGACAAGTTATTGGGTATATTTAAAGTGGAGGACAAAGGTTGTGGGGAAAAGGCAGGATAATTGAGGGAAATTATATCAGACATAATTAAATGATGAGCAGACTCAATGGGCTGAATGGCCTAATTCTGCTCCTATGTCATATATTTATATTTCTGCATTCATGTCACAAAGTATTTTTTTCTGTGTAAGTGCATAACTCAATTTTTGCATCATTGACAAACCTGAATATTTCCATAAAAGTACCCAGAATTTTTGTTGAATTTTGGAGTCTTAGAGCAACAGTTTCAGTATAAAAGATGAGCTTATTATCAAATTATAATGAGAACGCTTTCTTGTATGAGGTATGGCATTAGTTCTGGTTAGTTTTAGATTTGATGGATCTCAGTTTAAGTAGATGTTCTAATTTTCCAGGCTATTTGTCAGGATTATTATCTCACTAGTATATTCAGATTTACGCATTTCAGTAAATTAAATATATTTGCTCAATTTAACAAATTGCTCCTTTATATCCATTCAAGCCTGACGGCTCCAGGTTTTAAATATTACAGATTGTTATCGCAGAGATTTACCCACAGAATGTTAATTGTATTTTTAATTTAATATTTGTGCAATTTGAAAATTTGGAATGAGTTTCCAGTCTTTGTTCTGGAGCTCCCGAAAGATAAGTGTTATTTAGATTGGCTGAACGCTTACTGGCATCTGATGTCGCCAAATGAAACGTGCGGGAGACTGAAACGTGGAGACAGTAGGCAGTGTGCGCTGTTGCGGGAAGACGGCCCTCCACTCAAGCGATCCCTCTCTTGCTGCATCTGTCCTCCAGCTTCGACAAAAAATAATTCTTGCAGAAACAGAAATGAAGAATCCTCATGTATCTGTGTGTGCTGATGTGGACAGGCAGAGATGGAGGATCTTCATTGCTGCCCCAAACACCAGCGGCATAGCGGTCTGTAAGCATTGGGAAGAAAGCTCCAGTACTTGGATCCACTGCTGACAGGAAATGCCATGATAACTTAAACATCAGGTTATGCATGAACATGCAGTGGGAGCATTGTGGGATCAGACTTCACTGCAACACCGTGCTCACAATTCCCACGTATATTTACACACGAGCGTTTGCACTTCTTTTCTCGCTTTATACACATCACCAATAAAAGTGACAAATGGTAAAAGTCTAACGAGTCATGAATCAGAAGAACACTGAGATCAGTGAAGTGGACCAGTGTACTTCAGGCCTCTATTTAAAGACATAACATGGGACATAGAGTATCACAGTACCAGCCATTCAGTCCATGTTGTTGTGCGGACTTTTGAAACCTACTCCAGGATCAATCTAACCCTTCCCTCCTACATCCAGCTCCATTTTCCGTTCATCCGTGTGCCTACCTAAGAGTCTCCTAAATGTCTCTAATATACCATCAACCTAGGCAGTGCATTCCAACCACCCACCACTTTTCATGTAAAAAAGTTATCTCTGACATCTACCCACTACTTTCCTCCAATCACTTTGAAATTGTGTCCCCTCCTTGTGTTTTTCAAAACTTTTGGATATGGCCCAAGTGCAGCGACAGAGAGACAGATACTGAAGTGGGTGGACTGTTCACTGACTTTAATGAGAACTGCTGCAGAAATTAAAGGAAAAGAAAAATAATAAACACTAGGCCAACTAAAACTCTCGGATTGAAAGTTAAATGCCAACGCTATGGATGGAAACAATAAAAACTAAATTGAGTATCGCTCCTTTAAAGAGTCTGCCAGAATGATAATCCTCTGTTCCAGACAAGGATGAGGGTAAGCATGGAGTGTAAATGTTGCTGTGCTTTTGGTCAACTGTCAACAAGACTCGAAAGAAAAGAAGGGAGTTAAATACCATCATAATGAAACAGTAATAGCTGGCATGGGCATTCTCATGTGAGCAATTGCTGAATCTTGCAACAGAGTCTGTGGTTGTGACAGAGTTAGTCATATCCATCCTGAGAAAAAGGCACTGGCCTTCCACTCAATCTCTGGCCACCTATCATCTTGTAAACTTCTATCAAGTCAACTCTTATCCTCCTTTGCTCCTTTGCTTAACCTTTCCTCATAAGGCATGCTCTCTAATCCAGGCACCATCCTGATAAACCTCCTCTGAACCCATTCTAAAGCTTCCATATCCTTCCTATAAAGAGGTGACCAGAATTGAAGACAATACTCCAAGTACGGTCGAACCAGAGTTTGATAGAGCTTCAACATTATCGCACGGCTCTTGAACTCAATCCCCCAATAAAGGAAGACAGCTCACCTGATGAACCAGCTAACTCTGAAAATGGATGGCACTGGAGTGTTGGACCGATGGCAGTTTTTATCTGGTAAAGGTCTCTGTTGGCCTCCACGTGAGGTTGTTCCTCATTAATTCCTAGCCCTTATATCCTTTGCCTCCATTAATAAAACTCAGAATTGTTTGAAGCTTAGAAATAGATAAATTTTATATCTGGATGGCTTTGAAATAATTGCAGTCATGCTTATAATGCTTTGCCTGGTGTGTGTGTGTGTGTGTGTGTGTGTGTGTGTGTGTGTGTGTGTGTGTGTGTGTGTGTGTGTGTGTGTGTGTGTGTGTGTGTGTGTGTGTGTGTGTGTGTGTGTGTGTGTGTGTGTGTGTGTTTTTTCCTTCTGTGCCAATGGCTTCAGTGGCAATGTTTGATAAGAAAATTAATAACTGTGTTACTTGGATCAGCAAAGAAATATTTGAGGCAAGACAACATTAATAAGATTTTAATATTTCACCAGCACCTCAAAGCAACACAGATAACTTGCAGCATTTTTTCCTGCTGATGAAGAACTTATGTAAAATGATGTCTTCATAAAATTATAGGGCAGTATCACAGGAGGAGGTTTTTTGGCCCATCCTGAATGCACATCTCTTTAAAAGGCCCACATCCCTGCTCAGTTCCAGAAGCACTTCAAAATTTTCCCTAGGAACGAATTCACAATTTTATTTCAAAAATACATCATCACCTCTCTGGTGTTTTTTTCTAATTGTTTTAAATCTATATTCTTTTGGTACCAATCTGTCAGTAGCACCTCATAAACACTGTGATAGATATTCGCTTCCTGGCTCATGTTTGCTAAGCTGAATTTCTAAATACAGTATCTGCCACTTGTAAGATCAGAAACAGATGTTAGTAAACTTCCAACTAACAGTTGTTTGGCTTCTGATCATAAGTGAGAGTTTGTCTTCATTTCTTAAAATCTAAATGGCAAGCAGTAATCAGCTTGAAGTTTAAAATACAACTTTATATACAGGCTCTATATTTTACAGATATTCTGTCTGTGAAAGCAGATGCTAGTCACTACACTTGCTTTATTGTTTTTCAGCGGTCTAGTATTATAAGACAATGGGAATGTCACAAGCCCTGTGGGGTATAATTGTCATAAGCCAATTTGTTAATTTTTGATTTATCGATAAGCCCCTGTGTATTCTGATAATCTTGTCAAGTTTATTTTGACTGGCTTAGGTTTTCATTGTACCTTGCTTATCTAAAGTGATCTCCTGATTAGTGCTTATCATGGGGTCCTTGTGTTTCAAGAATGATTTATCTTGCGGTGTTGCTCGTTTGAGCCACCAATGTTTTGTTAGAATTCCTACAAATAAACTGTTTCTGTCTCTACATGGGAGTCTGTTGTTCCACCTGGCTTCAGTTGTTTCTCAGTTGTTTGTAAGTGCACACTGTGACAGGGTTTTTTAATTTGGCTTGTTTTAAATAGACAAGCTGACTCCGAAGTTGCTTAGTTCAAGGAAGCTTGAAGAAGAGATGCATAATATTATTTAGTTATATCAATAACTAATGTATTTATAGTTGGAAAAGTTTTATCTGCTCATGAAAGTTAGCTTTATAGCATTTACAACATTAATAGTGAACTGTGAACATTGAGCTGTGGTCTATGTCTCCAAAAATGCTTTTAGACTGTATGTGTTAAAAGGATATTTGAAGAAGTACCATACGCGTATGAAGTTACTCAAGTGGCTGAAATGTAGAGGGCAGTTCAGGTTTATTAGGAACATTGAAAACAACATCAAGGAGCCATGAAAAATAACAGAGCATGAACGAGATTCCATTCCCCCAGCTTCAGTTTTTGTGCTAGATGACACATTTGTCTGCAACTTGTAGGCATGTCTTTTTGGTTTATAGGAACTGTACCTTCTTTTGAAAATCCTTAGAGTTTAAGAAATCCATTATGCTTTGTTTTGGAAATGCTTTATGATTTCGGAAATAGTTTGCATTTTCAAAGTGATTTGTGATTTGGAAATGTTTGATGTAGAAATCACCTGAGAGTTTTAAATGTGTATTTGGAGTGTTCTGTGGATGTAAACATGTATCACTGAAAATAAATGAAATGTGTTTTAAACAGTATTTTAAAGGGAATTACAGAGGCATGAGAGAGGAGCTTGCCCAGGTGGATTGGAGAGGGATACTAGTGGGGAGGACCACAGAACAGAGGTGGCTGAAGTTTCTGGGAATATTTCACAAACTGCAGGATAGATATGTCCCACAGAGGAAGAAATTCTCAAATGGCAAAGCTAGGCAGCCATGGCTGAGAAGGGAAGTTAAGGACGGCATAAAAGCCAAGGAAAGGGAATATGAGGTAGCAAAAATGAGTAGGAAGTTGGATGTTTGGGAAGTTTTTAAAATACAACAAAAGGGAATAAAACTGCTATAAGAATAGACAAGATGAAAAATGAGGGTAAATTAGCTGATAATATAAAGAGGATACTAAAATTTTTTTTTTTGGTTAAAGTATAAATGGGAGGTGAGAGGTAGTATTGGAGCACTGGAAAGTGGTGGTGTTGAGGTAGTAATGAGGGATAAAGAAATGGCAGATGAACTTAGAAAGTACTTTGCTTCTGTCTTTACTGTGGAAGACACTCACTGCATGCCAGAATCCACAGTCACCCCTGACCAACGGAGGCCTCAGAATCACCCGAAAATTTACAATGACCAATGAACTACCAATCGGTAGGCCTTTGGACTGTGGGAGGAAACTGGGACACCTGGAGAAAATCCTCACATTCCAGTGGCAAACATACAAACTTCTTACAAAGGATGATGGGATTGAGCTCTGAACTCTGACACCCCAAGTGGTATCTGTGTAGTGCTAACCGCTGTGCTACTGTGAGGCCTGATTTTATAGATAAAGATGAAAGATTAGCTTTACTTGTCAAGTGAACATTGAAACATACAGTGCAATATGTCCTTCATGTTAATGACCCAGACAGTCTGGGGGCAGCTTCCAAGTGACCGCATGATTCTGCTGCCAACATAGCATGTCCAGAGTGTACTAACCTTAACCTTTGGACTGTGGAATGTGGGAGGAAACCAGAGCACCTGGAGGAAACCCGAACATGTCACAAGGGGAACGTACAAACTCCTTTCGGACTGCTGCAGAATTGAACCCTGGTCGCTGGTGCGGCACAGCACCGTGCTAACCACTACGCTACTGTGCCACCCCGCAGGTGGCATCCACTGCAGCTACGCTGAGCTGATGGCGGTGGGAGTGAATATTCCAGGGAGGGTGATGGACTTCCAGGCAAGTGGGCTGCTTTATCCTGGAAGATTTCATCTGAGCTTAAGTCATCCCAGTGAGGGCATCCCGTCAATTCCCATTGCGGACCTTGTAGATACGGAAATAATTCCAATATCAGGAATTGAATCCCTTGCACTAGGAAGTGACTAGAGTCTAGCCTCTGACTCACTCTTGGAGCCATTTTATATGTAGTTGGCCCAGTTACGCTCCTGACCAGTGGTGCCCTCCAGGATATATTGGTGGTGGATCTGACGATGGTTAATGCCATTGAATGTCAAGGATAATTTGTTAGTAGGTCATCTAGGGTCACAGAATGATTACACCCCTCCAGGAGGATCACAACCTTGTCGTGGTTCGGAGGCTTGTGTGCCTCGATGACCTGGAGAGCGATGCTGGCTGGAGTCAGGGATTTATGCTTTGGTTCTTGGTGGGGGCAACAGGTCAAAGGGCAGAGGCCAGACTAAGAGTGGTCCACCAGTCCTCTAGGTTTGGGGTGTTCAGCTCAGGGCTAACGACCCTGACTGGTCAAACGAAACTATTACAGAAATGGCAATGCAGAATTTTTCTGCATCTGAGCGCGACGGTATTCCTGAGTCTCCACCCGGGACCTGCATGACTGACAGTAATGAAAACCGAGAGGAAACTACTGACATGTTGAAGGAAACCCTGAACACAGCTGGAAATGGAGGACCTTCACTGATTTGACGTAACAGGCAGCATGTAATGGTTACACCCCATAAGGAAGCCAGCCATCCATTGTGTCCAAAAAAATTGACTCCAATTCTGTCCATCTAAGCCTGGTAAATTTTGACTCACCTGTGACTGTTTCTGGCTTTCCTTTGGGTGTTCCAGCTTCCTTCTGCATTCCAAAGACGTACGGGGTTGTAGGCTAATTGGTCATATGGATGGAATAGGCACGGACTCATCATGTAAGAAGGGCCTGTCACTGTGCTGTATCTCCAAATAAATAAGTTTATTCAATTTCCTCATGAGGGTCACGATAGAGCCTATCTCTGTCATATCTACATTTAGCGCAGTCCAGATTCCAACCACATTCTTTCCCCTTGTTGTTATTAATTCTTCTGCAGCTCATTTTATACCTTTTACTTTTGGTTCTCAACCCTTTCACCAAAAGGGGTAATTTCCCACTCTCCAGGGCCCACGTCACAGTATATACATCTATCAGAGTTTCCCACGGCCTTACCTATGAGTAATGGTACCCTCTCTAGAATTCTGAAGAAAACTCACTGGAAATCTGAAGAATGAGGGGGATTTTATTGAAACCTTTTGAACGTTGAAAGGCTTCGATAGAGCGGATGTAGAATATTTCCTATGACGGGGGAGTCTAAGACCAGAGGACACAACCTCAGGGTACAGGGACATCCATTTAGAACGGAGATGATGAGGAACTTTTTTAGCCAGAGAGCGGTGAATCTTTGGAATTCATTGCCACAGGTGGCTGTGGAGGCCAAGTCATTGGGTATATTTAAGGCAGAGGTTGACAGATTCTTGATTAGATGGGGCATGGAGGGATACAGGGTGAAGGCAGGAGATTGGGCCTGAGAGGGAAAGTGGATCAGCCATAGTGAAATGGCAGAGCAGACTCCATGGGCCAAAGTATGCTCCAATATCTCATGATCTTCTGGTCTTTCATCCAGATCCCCATGTCCTTCCTATGGTGAAGTGACCAGAAGAGATCACATGTCCCCATGTAAGGTTGGTCCTCATGAGTTTCCAGCCTTTATAGCTTATGCCTCCATTGATGAAGTGCAGAACTCTCCCAACATGCCCTGCCACCTTCAACGACACCCCCTCCCCCCAGTCCCTCTGCTCCTGGAACCTTATTTAGATCAGTATCTTTTACACTTCATTGACTGTTGCCGTTCCTTCTATCAAAATGCATCATCTCTCATTTTCTGCAGCAAATGTCATCAGCCAAGCATCTGCCTGTCCCACCAGGCTGTCTACATCTTGTAGTCCATCACTGTCCTCCTCACAATACACAGTATTTTCAACTGTTATCATCCACAAGTTTAGAAATTGTGTCCTGCACCCTAAAACGTAGGGCATCAATAAAGTTTATAAAAAATCAGTGGCCCGAACACTGATCGCTGATAATACAGTTATTTATCTTCCTGCTGTCTGAGAAACAGCCATTTACCACAACCCTCAATGGTTCAATTGTTCCATTTAATGTCAGAGATTGCATACAGAATACAACCTGAAATTTGTACTCTTCACAGACATTGATCGTGCGGATAGTCAGAGGCTTTTCCCAGGGCTGAAATGGCTAACATGAGGGGGCATGGAAGAAGGTACAAGGGGGATGTCAGAGGTAAGTGGTGAGTGCGTAGAATGCACCGCCAGCGACAGTGGTGGAGGCAGGTACAATAGAGTCTTTTAAGAGACTCTTAGATAGGTACATGGAGCTTAGAAAAATAGAGGGCTATGCGGTAGGGAAATTCTAGGCAGTTTCTAGAGTAGGTTACATAGTTGGCACAACACTGTGGGCCAAAGAGCCTGTAATGTGCTGTAGATTTCCATGATTCTTTGGTTCTTTAATCCATGAAACAGAAGAAAACCCCAAAGAATGATTAACAGAAATATGTTAGAGCTCCCAAAGACCCCCCCCCCCACCCTCCCATATACAAGCAGTAGCAAAGCATCAATAGATTTCAATAGGAACATTTAATGTCAGAGAAATGGACACAATCTGCATCCTGAAACTCTTTTTCTTCGCAAACATCCACGAAAACAGAGGAGTGGCCCCCAAAGAATGAACAACAGTTAAATGTTAGAACCCCAAAGCCCCCCAGCTCCCCTCCCCATGCATAAGTGGCAGCTAGGCAGCAACCCCCTTCACCCCCACCAGCAATAAAGCATCTGCACCCCCCACCGAGCACTCAAGCATGCAGCAAAGCACCAATAAATACACAGACTTGCAGTACCCCAAAGACTACTCGTTCACCCGGTATTTGACATACCACAGGCTTTCTCTCTCTCTCTCTCCCTAATAAGGGAAAAAGAGGTGTCCCCTTTTCAACCCTCCCCCCATTTGTTCCAGCAGGAAACATCAGCACTCCCCCCACCTTCAAGCAAGCAATAGAGGTTCCCAAAGAGACTGTAATCCTTAGACCATCAAAACCTACAATCCATATCCCAGTATTCTGACATGCTGTAGGCTCTCTCTCTCTCTCTCTCTCTCTCTCTCTCTCAAGGGAGATTGGGGTGTTGCCCCCTACCACAGCGAGAGGGGAGACCAAAAAACAGCTCACAGTTACAATCTTCTAGCCTGCAGCGCTGTTTTTATTTCGAGTTACTTTGACTCAAGGATCAGCAGCAAATTTTCTCACCGCCACCGCGAGAGAGAGAATTTCCCCTGAGTACAGAGGCCTCCGACAGCCGCACTCGCTCGCGGTGGCGGTGAGAAAATTTGCTGCTGATCCTTGAGTCAAAGTAACTCGAAATAAAAACAGCGCTGCAGCAATCCAATCCTCCACAATGCTTCAGTTGCTGACACCAGCGAGGAATTGAGTTGACAGGGCCACGCAAGGCCGCGCCCCACGGGGCACCTCTTGCAGGCCGCTCCTGGAGATGTCATAAGTGGCTGGTCGGCGAGCTCCAGGACTGGGAGCGCATTGCCATTTGAGTGCAGCGGAAGATCACGGACTCCGACAGAACCCCAGTCTCATTGAAAAGGGAAAAAAGAGACACTAAAGAGCTGTTTCGCAGATAAGCTTGAAGATGTTGCCCTCTGGTGCCATGTTAGCTCCTCCTTGTCTATTGTCTACTTCTTAGTTAACTACATATCTGAGTTCTTAATGTCTCTAATATATTTCAAGTTTGTTGATGAGCTTCTGATCTTACCAAAAGACTTCTGGAAGTTCACATGCACTGCAGCACTGGTCTCACCAAATACTACTGTTGTCATAGCAACACCCAGATGTGAGGAAGGGCCTTGGCCCAAAGCGTCGACTATTTATTCCCCTCCATAGATGCTGACTGGCCTGCTGACTTCCTCCGACATTTTGCTCGGGATTGGCATTGTCTGCAGAATTCCCTGTGACGTGTGTTACCACCTTGTGCTGCGTTGGTTAAACATGAGTCGCCCTTTTCAGTTGGCTTGCCTGCCTTTCAAAGTTCAACGCTACGTCCCTGTCGTGAGAGGTGGAAGCGGGTAAAGGCCGGCCAACAGGGCTCTGGTGAAGCTGTACAGGCCAATCCCCTCTACGGTGGAAGTGGCTGTAGAGACCAATCCAGGATCCACGTATCAGTGCAGAGTAGACACAAAAATGTTGTGTAAACACAAAGTACACTGCAGATGCTGTGGTCAAATCAAGATGTACAAACAAGCTGGATGAGCAACGCAAATTGGGGACAGCTTCGTCGAGCACCTCCGTTCCGTCTGCCACAACAGACAGGATCTCCCGGTTGCCACCCACTTCAACTCCACTTCACATTCCCATTCAGATATGTCCATACATGGCCTCCTCTACTGCCATGATGAGGCCAAACTCAAGTTGGAGGAACAAAACCTCATATACCATCTGGGTAGTCTCCAGCCCCTTGGTATGAACATTGAATTCTCCAATTTCCGGTAATTCCCTCCCTCTCCCTTCCCCCATCCCACTTTCACTCTGCCTCCTCTTCTAGCTGCCTATCATCTCTCTCATGATTTTACCTTCTTCTACTACCCATAGTGCTTTCCCCTCACATTCCTTCTTCACCTCTCCAGCCTATCCCCTCCCTGCTTCCCCTCCCCCACCCCTTGATCTTTCCTCTGATTGGTTTTTCACCTTGGCACCTTCCACCCTCCTCCCACCTTTCTTACAGGGCCCCTGCCCCCTCCTTCTTCAGTCCTGATGAAGGGTCTCTGCCCAAAGCGTTGACTGTTCGTTTCCATGGATGCTGCCCAACCTGCTGAGTTCCTCCAGCTTGTTTGTACAAAAATGTTGTGGTTGTGGCTGTGGGTCTAACCATTATTTCACATCTAACGCTTGCTCTCTGCAGCACAGCCAAGGTGGTGCAGCGCCATCTCGAACAGATCTTCTCCAGCTGCATCTACTGAGTCCAAGCTTTTAGATACAACGTTGAATTTTCTCCAGGCCAATTTTAATCTCATCTTTGGAGCATTTCCTTTGCCCACCAGGGGCTCACTGACCTTCCTTCAACTGGGGGTTGGGGAGACACGAGCGAGACATGGCCTATCCATTGGAGTTGGAGTGGCTCCCCCTCCAGGACACTGGTGTTAGTGCGTCTGACCTTCCAGCTCATCCTCAAAATCATTGATAAGGTTCTTTGGTGGCAGGGGTTCCTAATATGGGGTCCACGGACCCCTCGGTTAATGGTAGCGGTCCATGGCATAAAAATGATTGGAAAGCCCTGTTCTAGGGCTTTCAGTTGCCTCCTGTAGGTGGTCCATGATCCAGCTCTATACAGTAATGTAGGAAGGACGACTGCTCTTTTGAACAAAAGTTTTGTTCAGACCTGTAGATCGTGGTCTTGTAAGACTCTTCTCTTTAATCTTGCATGGGGTCCCCGAGCGCTACTCAGGCAGAGGTTGTCCTCTGTGTCAATGTCTGTCTTTGAGGAGAGAATGCTGCCAAGGCAGGGAAAGTGGTCGACATTTCTAAGGACAGGATAAATGGCTGGTTGGGCGAGGGTTGATACAGGTCCTGTCTCTTTTTTAAATATTCAAATAAAGACCCAGGGCTTTATATGCCTTGGTGAAGGCATTCAGGATATATTGCTGCATATGATCAGTTTCTTCCTGTGCACCCCCAGAATCCTAGCATATACCTCACCTGGTCCTGTTGACTTACTGAATGTAAATTCAACCATCTTTTCTAGTGCTTCCATGCTATCATATAACATATAACATATAACATATAACCATAAAACAATTACAGCACGGAAACAGGCCATCTCGGCCCTTCTAGTCCATGCCAAATGCTTACTCTCACCTAATCCCACCTACCTGCACTCAGCCCATAATCCTCCATTCCCTTCCTGTCCATATACCTAACCAATTTTTTTTAAATGACAATACCGAACCTGCCTCTACCACTTCTACTGGAAGCTCGTTCCACACAGCTACCACTCTCTGAGTAAAGAAGTTCCCCCTTGTGTTACCCCTAAACTTTTGCCCCTTGACTCTCAACTCATGTCCTCTTGTTTGAATCTCCCCTACTCTCAATCGAAAAAGCCTATCCACGTCAACTCTATCTATCCCCCTCATAATTTTAAATACCTCGATCAAGTCCCCCCTCAACCTTCTACGCTCCAAAGAATAAAGACCTAACTTGTACAACCTTTCCCTGTAACTTAGGTGCTGGAACCCAGGTAACATTCTAGTAAATCTCCACTGTACTCTCTCTCTTTTGTTGACTCTATCAACTTGCACTTTCTATTTTCTTTCCTTTACTGATACCTCAGAAGCACCCTCTGCCCTGGGGGAGGCAAATGTCACACAAGTGCATCAGAAATATGAAGCTTGGAGGCCAGCCGTGGAGCTGGAGGACGGTCCGTGCGTGCGGGTGGGCAGGAGGAAGGGTGGGCAGGAGGAAGGGTGGGCAGGAGGAAGGGTGGGCAGGAGGAAGGGTGGGCAGGAGGAAGGGTGGGCAGGAGGAAGGGGGGGCAGGAGGAAGGGGGCTTGTTTTTTGCTGTTGCTGCTTGCTGTGTTCTGTGTTGTTCTGTCGAGCGGGCGTGCCGTGCGGGCACAGGAATGCGGGGCAGCTCTTGTGTGGTAGGCTGCCACCGGCACATCCTTAGGTGTGTTGGCCGTTAACATAAACAACGCATCTCACTGTATGTCTTGACGTGCATGTGGTAAGTAAATTTGATTTTGAATCCGACTCTGAATCTTAGTCATCGTGCCACAGGAAAGTACAGCACAGAAACCGGCCCTTCGGCCCATCTAGTCCATGCCGAACCTTTTAAACTGCCCACTGCCGTTGGGACCACAGCCCTCCATACCCCTACCATCCATGTACCTATCCAAACTTCTCTTAAAGATTGAAATCGAGAAGACATGCACCACTTGTGTTGGCAGCTCATTCCACACACTCACCACCCTCTGAGTGAAGACATTTTTCCTCGTGTTCCCCTTAAAATTGTTAGAATCCTTGCGCAACTTTTAGTCTTTAGATGTTAATGCACTGCTATTTCCGGAATTTGTCTGAGATGGCTGTTGTTATCACTTACCAGTCTTTACCAGAAACCTGGCTCCATCTTGCTTCATGCGGACGTATGCTGAACGACCGTGAGTAGAACGGAACCCTGGTCACCTGTGGACATTGTCAATGCTGACGTGAGGGTGGGAGGAAGATCACCGATTTCACAGCTGGAATATGGTTTGGTGTGATTAGTTCAACATTTTCTCTTCGAAGTTCAAAGTGCATTGATGATCAAAGTATGTATACTACATACAAACTTGAGATTTGTCTCCTTTAGAGCAACCGCATCACAGAGAAACCCAATCGAACCCATTAAAAGAAGAAAACTGTCAAACACCCAACGTGCAGAGAGAAAAACAAATTGTGCAAACAATAAAAGTAAGCAAATAACACTCAGAACTGAAGTTCACGAAAGTGAGTCCACAGACACGAATCCAGTCATCCCGGCAGCTGATTCAGGAGTCCATTAATTTCAGGCCATTGCCTCAGTTCAGTGCAGGGAAGGGTGAACCTTGCTGAGCAGCGACCTGAACACTTGTCTGTCCCTCACCTCCAGCCCTGACACCCTGACCTTTACAATCTGGCCCGGCGCTTATATTGGACAAAGCTTGGGTCATTCCTTTTTCTTGTATCCAGGCCTTGCTGCTTCGATATGCTCTTGGAGACAAGCCCCGCTGCCTCGATTCCGCCCTTACCCGACCTTTCCAATTCGGCCTGGCATTTAAGTCGGTCAAACCTGGGGTCTTTCTTCACTCTCGGCCCCGCCACCTCGACTCTGCCTCGGCTTCACCCCCATCCCCTTGGTTCTGCCGCATTCACTCGCCTCCTAGTTCACTCCAGCCACGGCCAACCATTGGCCCATACCCTGCTCTCGGGCCCAGGTCCCACCGCCTCGACTCCACCATCCTGGGCCCTGCCCGGGCCATGCAGCAACTGCACTGCACCTTCGAGACTTCAGTTCACGGCGCAAAAAAGCCAGGTCGTACAGGCGGTTCGAAAGCTCAGCTCCAAAAGGGAAGCTACAGGTTATTGGTTGCTGTGATCATACCCGAGAAAAACTGTGACTAACACAGTAATTTATAGTTTGTTTGGTCTTTTTTGCTGTCATCAGCAAAGTCGTCACTGCGTTTCACCAATGCCTTCTTAAACCAGGTATCTAAGATGATGCGGATGAACTTCTTATTTCCAAATTTCAACACTGACCACACATTGGTCTTTGCAACATTAGTTAACCATAAACTTATTGCTCAGCAATTTAAAGCTTTTCATAGTAATATGTTAGTACCATACATTTGCGTAAGTCTAGATACTTCAGCAAACATTTGGAGATAACATATTACATCGTACACAAGGTAGCGTAGTGGAGATCAACATTTTAGAGCACCAATGGTCACCATTTGGGGTTCAATTGCTGTGCTGTCTGTAAGGAATTTGTATGCTCTCCCCATGACCACGTGTGTTTCCTCCGGGTGCTCCACTTTCCTGCCACATACAAAAATGCTTGGTAAGGGTTAGTGGGTCGTGAGCATGCCCTGTTGGCACCAGAAGCATGGGCACACTTGTGGACCGGCCCAGCACAATCCTCAGATAACGGCGCAAGCTGAAAACAAACAAGAATTCTGCCGAAGGGTCTCGGCCCGAAATGTCGACTGCACATTTTTCCATAGATGCTACCTGGCCTGCTGAGTTCTTCCAGCATTTTACTCGGAGCAAACTATGCATGCTTCAATGTTTTGAAAACTAAAGCTAAGTTATCTTTTTGTTTTGTGTTTTATCATCTAAGGCTGTAGAATAATCACAAACTGAAATGTATTTCATGAGATGCATGTATTATTAACCTGGATGAATTCACTCAGGTAATTATTTCTTACACCCTAAAAATTTTATGTCAGAAATACCAATAGTCAGAATGTTCTGGCAATAATGGAACAAATTTTATTTTTTAAAATTTTCCCATCTGTCAAATTTTATTGAATTTCTTCATAATGAAGTGCCTGCTGCTTGACAGAGGGAGAACTGATTGTCAATGTCAGCTGCTACTAAAGACCTCTGAAAAATCAATACAATTAGGACCATGGGCATCCTGGTATTAGGAGACATTGTGAAACTGGGAGCTACCTTGGATGCAGGGAACAGAGCTTCAGGCAGCAGCTCTTTCATTGAAGTAGTTAGAAATTCATGCTCCCGACCAGCTGAGTTTCTAGACGTTCTCATACTTTTCAGATTTCCAGCAACGTCTATATTCTGGTTGACACCATTTCAATATTACCCATTTACCTGTTTATCTATTTTCCATGTGTTTGTCTTTCTTTATACTGTGTCTATCTATCTATCTGTCTGTCTGTCTATTTTTCATCCATCTTTCTTTCTGTCTTTTTATCTATTTATCTATTTTCATCCATCTGTTGGTTTGTGGGCCTATCTATCTATCTCTCTAATGTCTATCTATCCATCCATCTATCTATCCATTTATTTTCATTCATCTGAAGGTTTGTGGGTCTGTCTATCTATCTATCTGTCCATCTGTCTATCTGTCTACCTGTCTATCTCTCTATATATCTGTCCATGTCAATCTCTCTATCTATCTCTCTACCCCTTTGTTCTCCATTTCCACCTTCAGCACACAGGTAGCTGCTAGTAAGAACTCAGCTACCCACTCTATCTGTCTACCTGTCTATCTCTCTATCCCTCCCTTCAGCACACAGGTAGCTGCTAGTAAGAGCTCAGCTACCCACTCTCAGCCAACGCCAGTCTCCAGGTCTCCACCCTATCACAGAGATTCTCTTTGTTCTCTCCATCCTATGGCTTCTTGATAACTTAAAAAAAAGATTGTTTCTCAGACTTTCCCGATTCTGGTGAAAGGCCATCAGCTGGAAACTAGGGGCTAAATAGTTTCACGAAAGGGATCACCCGTTAAAGACAGAGACGAGGGGTAAATTCTTCTCTCAAAAGACTGATGCTCTTTGGAATTCTTTATCCTAGAGTTGAGGTGGTGCAGTCATTCTAATATTGAAGGTGGAGACTGACAAATAACTATGTGGAAGTCAAGGGGTTTCAGAGTGAGTGGCATTGATGCCAATATTGAGGGAGACATGAAAGTATAGCTATTAGCATAAGGCTTCAAAGCAAGTCTCTTGGAATTTAATGCAGACAAGTGCAAGGTGCTGCACTTTGGTTGGACCAGCCAGGGCAGGTCTTACACAGTTAATGGCAGGGCACCGAGGCATGTGGTAGAGCAAAGGTATCTGGGATACAGCTCCATAATTCATTAAAAGTTGCTTTCAAAGTTGATAGGGTCATTAAGGAATCTTTTGGCACATCAACCTTCATAAATCAATGCATTGAGTACAGGAGATAGGATGTTATGTTGAAGTTGCATAAGGCATTGGTGAGGCCTAATTTGGAGTATTGAGAGCCGTTTTAGTCACCTACCTACAGAAAAGAGGTAAATAAGGTTGAAAGAGCATGGAGAGAATTTACAAGGATGTTGCCTGTGTAATGCCTTGCCCAAGATTTCTACTGCTATACTGTGGGTGTTTTATTTTAGCAGTTTTCTGCGAACGCAATGTGTCCTGCCGGTAGAATGTTTTGGTTTCGGCTAAAGATTAAGAGCCCTGCTGTTTCAACTTTGGAATGTTGTGTCAACCAATCAGAATGGTGGGATCTGGAGAAAGTTCAAGAGAAAGTGGGATGGAGAGAGATTTGGACACTGGTCTGGTTTGGGGTCATTGAATGGGACAGAAGGGAAGATACCACAGAAAGGCATTGGAAAGGAGGTTGCCATTGCAAGAAGGGCTTTGTGCAGATGAATGGCTCCTTGGAGGAAGGGGCGATACTCTTGAGAAAGAGCCCGTTTATTTGAGATAGTCTTTGAGGGAAGTTCAGACTGTGATGGGTGCTTTAACGCAGACTGTGTCCATGCATATTGGTTAAACCCAGCTTTTGAAAGAGATGAGCTCCAACGATCATGTGCACATTTAGACTGCTTTGACTACAATGGGCCCTTTTATTTCTTCTTTCTTTTAATGAAGCTGAAATTGGTAAATATACTTTTTAAAATAATTTATGCAGTGTACGATCTGTTATTTCTTGCTGGCCGATAATTGTGTATGGGCAGTATTTACACAGCATTCACTCAAACTGAAGTTTCTTTAATTGGAACATCCCAACTTTCCTGTTGGGTTGAACCCTAATCATACAGATCCTAGATGTATATTGTTTATGAAAGATGCCCTTCTCTCTGCTGAGTCACTTGGCTCTTGCAGTGATGAGCCAAAGTTTGTATACGTGCCTAGTGGGAGGACTACACCTGTCTGGAGGACCTGAGCTATATGGAAAGATTGAATAGGTTCGGACTTTATTCCTTGGAACATAGAAGATTGAGAGGAGATTTGATAGAGGTATACAAAGTTATGAGGGGTATAGATAGGGCAAATGCAAGCAAACTTTTCCCACTGAGGTTGGGTGGGGCTACAACCTCAGGGTGAAAGGTGAAAAGTTTAAGGGGAAGCTGAGGGGAAGCCTCTTCACTCAGAGGGTTGTGAAAGTGTGGAATGAGCTGCCAGCACAGGTGAGCATGCAAGCTCAATTTCAATGTTTGTGAGTTTGGCTAGGAACATGGGTAGTAGGAGTATGGAGAGCTATGGTCCCAGTGAAGGTTGATGGGAGTAGACATTTTAGATGACTCAGCATGGACTAGATGGGATGAAGGGACTAGATAGGCTGTACTTTTCTATGGCTCCATGACTGTTTTAAAAGGCATATAGTTTGCCTAGAAGTTTAACTGCTCCAAACAAACCAGCCAAAAATGAGCTTTGCTGATTTCTTGTAAGTAATGCAGGAAGATTTCCTTGGGGCTGTTCTTTTCTGCAAGTGAGTTGGTTAGTAATTGTTATGTGTAGAGGGTCAGTGATTGTTATCGTGACTGGTTTTTGCTATGGGGGGGGGAATTTTGGAGTCTGTGAGTTTTCCTTCTTTTCTTTGTCATGCTGGGCTGTGAGTTGAAGTCTTTTCTTTCATCAAAACCCGTGGTTGTTCTGTATTTAATGGCTATCTGGAGAAGACAAATATCAGAGTTGTGCATGCATACTTTGACAATCAAATGAACCTTTGAACATTAGGAACCAGAACGTTGATTACAGAATGCTTTAGGTTTCTTCAGCGAAATCAGAAGGAAGGGGAGTGCATTTCAGTATACGTGGCTGAATTGAAGAAGTTGTCTGAGCATCGTCAGTTCAGTGATGAGCTTAATGATGTACTGATGGGCTCACTCAGTTTGTAAAACCTTACAAGAAGGCATTCAAAGTTGGCTCCTAACAGAACCACAACTTAAATTTAAAGGAGCAGTTGAAATAGTGGTATCAATGGAAACAGCAGATAGAGACGCAATTGAATTGCAGTCAGGAATGAAAGTGAGCGTGAACAAAATTGCACCGTCTAAACAGAAACCGGGTCGGCTGAGCAAATTGTGTTACTATTGTGGCAGAGGGTCACATACACCAGACCAATATGTGTTTAAAGGTGAAGCTTGGAAGAAAATGCAACAGAGAAGGACACAAACAAAGAGCACGTCGGGCCAACAAAAATGAATGGACTGCACAGGGAAGAGGAAAAGATAAAATCTGCACGCTTTTGATGAAAAAGCTGATTATGATGAGAGTGCCACAGGAGATTTACAATTTGAAAACTAACAAGAGACGAGCAATATAGCTTACAGCAGAAGCAAATGGAAAATTAATTAAAATGGAATTGGACACTGGCTCAGCTGTTTCATTCATTCCACAAAATGAATTTCAACGACATTTCAAAGGTACTGAACTGAAGCCTGCAGATATCCAACTAAGAACTTATACTGGAGAAAAGAGAACTCCAGTGGGAATGACATTTGTACAGTGAAATTCAACAATGAACAAGCCACAATGAACTTGTATGTCAATGAACTTGCTGTCAAGGACTTTATCTGGAAATGCACAGAAGACTGCGTGTCTTGCAAGACAATCCGGGTATTCCCTAACTGGAAACCTTGGATGAATTATGAGGTCCAGTCCCCTTTGAAGGCTAGAGCTGTGGCTTTTAGGTCTGGGGATACCAGTCGCTACATGGAATCCAGGTGTGAACTCCAGAAAGCGGTTTTGGGCGCCAAGAGGCAATATCGAGCCAAGTTGGAAGCCCAGGCTAACCAGAGGGATGCCAGTAGACTATGGCAGGGTCTAAATGAGACCACTGGGTGCAAAGAAAAGGCTGGGAATATCAATAACTGTAGCACTTCTCTTCCTGACGAACTTAATGTATTCTACGCAAGATTCGAACAGAAGAGGAGCATTCCGCCCCCTCTGGATGAACCGGACCTGGTGGCATCAAGATTCATCATCACCAAGGAAGACGTTAGAAGAGCCTTCTTGAAGATAAATCCAAGGAAAGCGACGGGCCCAGATGGCATCCCGGGACGGGTCCTCCAGGCCTGTGCAAGCGAACTAGCTGGAGTGTTTGCTGACATCTTCAACTATTCCCTGCTTCACTCTAAGATCCCCTTGTGTTTTAAGAAGGCAACAATAATCCCAGTGCTGAAGAAAAGCAAGGTGGCATGCCTGAATGACTATCGACCTGAGGCTCTGACATCAATTGGTATGAAGTGCTTTGAGCGATTGGTTATGGCACACATCAACCATAACCTACCGGTCAACCTCGACGCTTTGCAATTCACCTACGGGAGCAACAAGTCAATGGCAGATGCCACCTCCCTGGCACTACATTCCTCCTTAGAGCACCTGGAGAATAAAGACGCATATGTAAGGCTCCTTTTCTTTGACGACAGCTCTGCCTTTAATACCATCATTCCAAATAAACTGATTCCTAAGCTCCGGAACCTGGGTCTTAGCCCTCAGATCTGCAGCTGGATCTTCAACTTCCTCACAGACAGGACCCAGGCTGTAAGAATAGGGGACAAGCTCTCCTCTACAATCACTCTGAGCACCGGTGCCCCACAAGGCTGTGTACTCAGCCCCCTGCTGTACTCACTGTACACCCATGATTGTGTAGCCAAGTTTCCATCGAACTCAATATATAAGTTTGCTGATGACACCACAATTGTAGGCCGCATCTTGAGTAATGATGAGTCTGAGTACAGAGAGGAAATTAAGAACCTGGTGGCATGGTGCGAAGACAATAACCTATCCCTCAATGTCAGCAAGACAAAGGAATTGGTTGTTGACTTCAGAAGGAGTAGCGGACCACACAACCCCATCTACATCAGTGGTGCACAGGTGGAACAGGTCAAAAGCTTTAAGTTCCTTGGGGTGAATATCACAAATGACCTGACTTGGTCTAACCAAGCAAAGTCCACTGTCAAGAAGGCCCACCAGCGTCTTTACTTCCTAAGAAAGCTGAAGAAATTTGGCCTGTCCTCTAAAACCCTCACTAATTTTTATAGGTGCACCGTAGAAAGCATTCTTCTAAGTTGCATCACAACCTGGTATGGAAGTTGTCCTGTCCAAGACTGGAAGAAGCTGCAGAAGATCATGAACATACCCCAGCACATCACACAAACCAATCTTCCATCCTTGGACTCACTTTACACCGCATGCTGTTGGAACAGTGCTGCCAGGATAATCAAGGACAAGACCCGCCCAGCCAACACACTTTTTGTCCCTCTTCCCTCCGGGAGAAGGTTCAGGAGCATGAAGATTCGTACGGCCAGATTTGGGAACAGCTTCTTTCCAACTGTGATAAGACTGCTGAACGGATCCTGACCCGGATCTGGGCCGTACCTTCCAAATATCTGGACCTGACTTGCACTACCTTACTTTCCCTTTTCTATTTTCTAATTATGATTTATAATTTAAATTTTTATTATATTTACTTTGATTTGTACTTCAGGGAGTGCGGAGCGCAGAATCAAATATCGCTGTGATGATTGTACACTCTGGTATTGATTGTTTGGTGACAATAAAGTAAAGTATGTGGTAAAAACAGGAGAGCCAGCATTGTGTTGTGATTGGCTGATTGGAGTTCCATCCACCACATTTGCATGCCACAACCCCTGCAATAGAGCCAACAGAGAGCAAACCAATCAAAGTGCCGGATGATGCCACAGCAGCGTTTTAGGATGACATTGGAAAACTGAAACATTTCAAGGGTAAAATAGCATTCAATGAAAATGCCACAGCCAAGTTTTGCAAAGCCTGTCCAGTTCCTTATGCCATCCTTGACAAAGTAGCCAGTGAAGTAGATCGCAGGGAGTCTGAAGGAATTCTTTCCAAGAGTCCATGGATAACACCACTGGTCCCAGCAGCCAAGAAGAATGGAGCTGTCAGGAATTGTGGTGATTTTAAGGTCACCATCTACCCAGTAATGAAAGTAAGTCAATACCTTCTGCTCAGGATAGAGGATATCTTTGCAAACCATTCTGAAGGAAAACACTTCAGCAAAGTGAACTTAGCTGAGGCTACCTATAGATGAAATGGAAGAAGAGGCTTTATTGCTACAATAGGCTTATTTTTGAAGTAGCTCTGCACTTTCACACTGGCAGAAACTTCCGGACCAAGTGCTGCAAAGCTGTCCAGACAATCATTTTTACCAGTAAGGATGACAAGGAATATTCCAAGATTTAGAATATTCTGGGCTCAAACCATGCCGCAACAAGTTGAATTCTTTAAACCAAGCATGACTTACTGTGGTCACACCATTGACGTACAAGTTTACACTGGCGTGCAGAGAAAATTCAAGCAGTAGTGGATGTCCCAAGGCCAAAGCACTTGTCACAGTTGAGGTCCTCTTTTAAGGATTTGTCAAATACTATCACAGGTTCTTGCCAAACCTGGCTACTGTGCTTCACCCCCTGAACTCTTTACTACAGATCAGGGAGAAATGGCAATGGACGAAGCAATATGAGGTGCTTTCAAAAAGGTAAAAGAAATGGTAAAATGGTAAGAAAATGCATGAATCTCTGAGTAAAATGCTTACCTTTCACATCCCCTTGGAACCTACTCCCTCTCACCTTTAATGTATGCCTTCTGGCAAAAGACATTTCAACCCTGGGAAACAGATACTCCCTGTCTACTCTATCTAAACCGCTCATAATCTTGTAAAATCTCTCAGACCTTCTCTCAGCCTCAACCGCCCCAGAGAAAGCAGCCCGTTTGTCCAGCTCTCATGACAGCACATGCCCTCAAAACCAGGCAGCATCCTGGGGTAAACCTCTTCTGCACCCTCTCCAAAGATTCAACTTTCTTCATATAGTGAGGTGACCAGACCTGTATGCAATACTCCAGATATGGCCCATCCAGAGTTCTATGAAGTCGCAACATAACCTCTTGGCTTTTAAACTCAATGCCTCGACTAATAAAAGCAAACATTCTTTGAGCCTTCTTAACCAACCTATTGAGTTGTGTAGCCACATTCAAGGAGCTAGGAACTTAGATCCCAAGATCTTTCCTTTCACGGGTCACCCTCAGTTAGCGCGGACATACAGAAGGGGTACCATTGGCACCGATGACATAGGTAGAAAAAACAAGGAGGTCCTGAAGAGCGAAATTTAGGAATCTAGGTATAAACTTGAAAAGCAGGACCTACAGAGTAGCAATCTCTGGATTCCTGCCTGTGTCATGTGCCAGTGAGGGTAAGATCAGATAATGAGGGGTATATTGAGGATAATTATGAGGATAAATGCAAACAGGCTTTTTCCACTGAGGTTGGGCGGGGATACAAGCAGAGCTCATGGGTTAAGGGTGAAAGGTGAGAAGTTTAAGGAGAAAATGAACGGATACTTCTTCATTCAGAGGGTTGTGAAAGTGTGGAATGATCTGCCAGTATAAGTGGTCCGTGCGAGCATGATTTCATTGTTTAAGAGAAGTTTGGATAAGTACATATATAGTAGGGACATGGAGGGCTATGGTCCCGGTGCAGGTCATTGGGAGTAGGCAGCTTAAATGGTTTAGGCATGGACTAGATGGGCTGAAGGGACTGTTTCTGGGCTGTATTTCTCTATGAGTATGATTTGGCAGATGAATGCATCATTTAGAAACTGGCACAGGGGTTAGAGTTTCAGATTTCTAGATCATTGGGATGTCTTCTGGTGAAGGTATGACCTGTAGAAAAGGGACAGGTTACACCTGAAACCACTGGGCACCAATATCATTGCGGGCAGGTTTGCTTGAGGGTTTAAACTAATCTGGCAGGGGATTGGATCCAGAGAGCTGTTGGTTTGCAAGCAGAGACAGTGTGTAGTGAGACTGTCAGGAAGGACAGGTAGATGATAGGGCAAAATTGCTGTCAGTGCGATGAGTTGCAGTATAACATCCCAAAGAAGACGTATCCTAAAAGCAGGATAATACAAGGGAAGTCAGAGCCAACAGAAAAGCAAAAGAGAGGGAATATAATACAGCAAATTTAGTGTGAAGTTAGAGGATTGGAAAACTTTTAAAAACTAACAGAAGGAAACTCCAAAAGCCATGGGGGTGGGGGGAGGAAGATTAAATACAAAGTTGAACTAGCTACACAATATCAAAGAGCATATCAAATGTTTTTTTTTCAGATATATAAAGAGTAAAAGAGAGGTGAGAGTGGATATTGAACTGCTTGAAAACGACACTGAAGAGGTAATAATGGAAGACAAGGAAATGGTGAGAGAACTGAATGAGTATTTTGCATCAGTATTCACTGAGTGAATACTCAGTATGCCAGAAGTCTGAGAGTGTCGGGGGGCAGAAGTAAGTGAAGATGCTATTGCTAGGGAGAATGTGTTTGGGGAAAGTGAAAGTGAAAGGTCTGAAGTCACCTGGACCGGATGGACTACGCCCCCTTGTTTTGAAAGAGCTGGCTGAAGAAATTGTGGAGGCATCAGTAATAATCTTTCAAGAATCACCGGAATGGCTCCTGTGAAATGGAGAATTACAAACGGCACTTCACTCTCCAAGAAGAGAGGGCGGCAGTAAAAAGGACACGATAGGCCAGTTAGGCTGGTCTCAGCGGTGTCAATTGTCAAGTTTGTCGTTTCGGAGAACCTGGAGGTCCATGACAAAATAGGCCAAAGTCAGCATGGTTCTCTTAAGGGAAATCTGACCAATCTGACCAATCTGTTGGAATTCCTCGAAGAAATAACAAGCAGGATAGACAAAGGAGAATCAGTAGACGCTGTGTACCTGGATTTTCAGAAGGTGCCACACACGGGCTGCTTAACAAGACAGGAGCCTATGATATTACAGGAAAGATACTAGTATGGATAGACCATAGGTTGATTGGCAGGAGGCAAAGAATGGGAATAAGGGGAATATGGGAATAAGGGGAGCCTTTTCTGATTGTCTGCTGGTGTTTAGTGGAACAGACGTGTAGGCAGAGTTTGGAAAGAGTGCAAGTCCAACAGGGGTGTTGTGCTGGGTGAATTTAACCTCAAATGCTGAAAAGGTTTAAAGGTTAATTTATTATCAAAGTATCCAACTCCGAAATTCTTCTTCTCCAGGTCGGCTTGGAACCAAGAAAGAAAAGAATGGCAGCACAATCGTCAATCCCCAAATCCCTCCTCCACGTGCAGAAATGAACAAAAATAGAACAGGAACATCGACCCCCAAAATTTCCCTCCTCCACACATAAAAATAAGAAAGATCAAGCGAAAACCACAGAATGTAAAGAACTACAAGACTGAGAAAAAGCCCATATCCAAAACACAGAAAACCTGGGTAGCGGTTTCCTGGCCCAGCTGCAGACCTTTCCCTCTCCGTAGCAGAGCGATCTCACCGATGATCAAAAGCCAGTCTCCCCCCTCTGTACCAGAGTGATCCCACCAGTGATCAAAATGCAGTCTCCCCTCTCTGTAGCAGAGTGATCCCACCAGTGATCAAAAGGCAGTCTCCCCTCTCCGTAGCAGAGTGATCCCACCAGTGATCAAAAGGCAGTCTCCCCTCTCCGTAACAGAGTGATCCCACCAGTGATCAAAAGGCAGTCTCCCCTCTCCGTAGCAGAACGATCCCACCAGAGATCAAAAGGCAGTCTCCCCTCTCCGTAGCAGAGTGATCCCACCAGCGATCAAAATGCAGTCTCCCCTCTCCGTAGCAGAGTGATCCCACCAGTGATCAAAAGGCAGTCTCCCCTCTCCGTAGCAGAGTGATCTCACCAGTGATCAAAAGGCAGTCTCCCCTCTCCGTAGCAGAGTGATCCCACCAGTGATCAAAAGGCAGTCTCCCCTCTCCGTAGCAGAGTGATCCCACCAGTGATCAAAACGCAGTCTCCCCTCTCCGTAGCGGAGTTACCCCAACAGTGAACAAAAGGCAGTCTCCCCTCTCTGTAGCAAAGAGATCCCACCAGTGATCAAAAGGCAGTCTCCCCTCTCCGTAGCAGAGTGATCTCACCAGTGTTCAAAAGGCAGTCTCTCCACTCCGCAGAATAACGATCCCACCATTAAACAAAAGGCAGTTTCCCCTCTCTGCAGCTCAGCAATCCCACCAGTGAGCAAAAGGCAGTCTCCCCTCTCCGTAGCAGAGTTATCCCACCAATGATCAAAAGGCAGTCTCCCCTCTGCATAACATAGTGATCGCACCAATGATCAAAAGGCAGTCTCCCCTCTCCGTAGCAGAGTGATCCCACCAGTGATCAAAAGGCAGTCTCCCCTCTCCGTAGCAGAGTGATCCCACCAGTGATCAAAAGGCAGTCTCCCCTCTCCGTAGCAGAGCGATCCCACCAGTGATCGAAAGGCAGTCTCCCCTCTCCGTAGCAGACCGATTCCCGAGTGATTGAAAGGCAGTCTCCCCTCTCCGTAGCAGAGCGATTCCCGAGTGATTGAAAGGCAGTCTCCCCTCTCCGTAGCAGAGCGATTCCCGAGTGATTGAAAGGCAGTCTCCCCTCTCCATAGCAGAGCGATTCCCGAGTGATTGAAAGGCAGTCTCCCCTCTCCGTAGCAGAGCGATTCCCAAGCGATTCCCGAGTGATTGAAAGGCAGATAGCCAGTGCTGACCTTCCCCATTCGCCTCAAGGTTTCAATCTCCCTTGTTGGTTTGTTTGGCAAACAATGGAAGCTTTAATCAGCAAAATTGAGTCAAATGTCAGCTTGCACCCTGTATCGCAGCCTTCTTGCCAGGGGGTCTGCTCTCACTGCCTCTACTTCCTGAAATCTTTTCAGAGACAGCAGAGCACTGAAATGATCTCTAAGCTGCAAATTACAGGCTCCAGCAGCACCGGGATCACATTCAGGACAAAAAGCAAACATAAAAGGTATAAAAGAAGCAAAACACATGGTTTCACGATCTATCCAGAAGATGTCAACCGAAGGATCGCTGCACGCAGGCGCCAGCTTATCTGGAAGAGGTCGATTCCCAGTATTGACCGGGATTTCCTTGTTGTGAGAAGCTTAGATGCGGTAGGATTTCTTTAGTGCTTCAAACTGGAGACTTCCATCTGTTTTAAACTCATTATTTTACTGAGATCTGATCTCAATCGGTCTCCGGGGATCTGCTTCATCTGCACGCAGCCTCGTTCACTCACTCACCCTGCGCTTAAGCAGCCCTGCAGAGAAACCAACCAGAACAAGCCCCATGGGCAGAAATGATCCTCCCCAGTGTAGAATCATTTGATCTTCTGCCATTTTGTGTGTATAACCTACACTAACCATCGAAAGTATTTCGAAATGAATGTATTTGAAGCAATCCATTCTGTGCAGCTGTTATGTACTTATATTTGCCCAGTTAGATGACAATTAAATCTGTCCATAAAATGCAAAAGAATTTCCTTTTCTTTCCCCAGTATACTTCAGTGAATAAATCTATTTAACTGGTTGAATCTTTGCTAATGAAAGCAAAACTTATTTTGATTTCTCCAAGGGCTGAAGATAACTTCCTCCAAGTGTCGAGAGCAAGCAGAATGAAATAGTGTAATTTGAAATAGTGTGATGCACAGAATAATAAAAACTGGGATTTATTTGAGGTGTTCTAAGATTAGAATTTTCCATTGCTCCTGAATATTTGATTAATGCTGTCAACTGGAAGCTGTCAACTAGCTGTCCGGTGTGTGAAGCTTCTCTGCAAATTTTAGGCAACTCGCTTGAGATGACTGCTGAGATGGCGAGGGCGTGGGCAAGACTGACACGTATTCGCTTTGCACGCGAAACAACAAGGTATTTTAAATTGCACCTCTTTAATATTACATATGTACTTCTAAAACATTTTGAGGAACTATCAAAGTTCAAAGTAAATTTATTATCAAAGTGTGTCTATGTCTCCATATACAACCCTGGGATTCATTTACTACTTAATAAATCTGTAATAGAATAATAACTATAATAGAATCAATGAAAGACCACACTAACATGGGCATTCAACTAGCATATGAAAGTTCAAATTTTATTACCAAAATACATAAGTAAAGAAAAACAAAAAGAAAAGGGCCCATTTTTAGGTCTTTATTCTTTGGAGCGTAGAAGGTTGAGGGGGGACTTGATAGAGGTTTTTAAAATTATGAGGGGGATAGATAGAGTTGACGTGGATAGGCCTTTTCCATTGAGATTCAAACAAGAAGACATAAGTTGAGAGTTAAGGGGCAAAAGTTTAGGGGTAACACAAGGGGGAGCTTCTTTACTCAGAGAGTGGTAGCTGTGTGGAACGAGCTTCCAGTAGAAGTGGTAGAAGCAGGTTCGATTTTGTCATTTAAAAAAAAATTGGATAGGTATGTGGACAGGAAAGGAATGGAGGGTTATGGGCTGAGTGCAGGTCGGTGGGACTAGGTGAGAGTACGCGTTCGGCACGGACTAGGAGGGCCAAGATGGCCTGTTTCTGTGCTGTAATTGTTATATGGTTATAATGAAACAGTCAAATGTGCACAAGTTGGAGCTCAATGTTTCACCATATTCACGGATACTTTCTCAATCTCTGCGCCTGGTCCCACACTGGGTTGAATCCTATGACCTGTTCTCTCTTCATATCCCACTGAACAACAGCCCCAAGCCAAACCTTAGTGTCCCTCACCAGAACAACCTCCCCCCAGTCCCACCATCCTAATTGGATGGCACGCATTCCTCATCATCCCTTATCTCCAACAATAACCCAAACAGGCTGACAGCAAAACGGACCGCTCTTACAGAACTGCTAAGTGAAATACCTGCAGCATAATAGTAAAAATATGAGCCAGGACATTACACATATATGTCACCATACACAACCCTGTAATTCATTTTTCTGTGGGCATACTCAACAAATCTATAGATTAATAACTATAACAGAATCAATGAAAGACCGTCCATCTAGAGTGTTCAACCAGAGTGCAGGACACAACAAACTGTGAAAATTCAAAGTGAAAGAAAGAATAATAATAAATAAATAACGAGAATATGGGATGAAGAGCCCTTGAAAGTGAATGCATAGTTTGTGGGAACATTTCAATGATGGGGCAAGAGATGATGAGTGAAATTACCCCCTTTGGTTCAAGAGCCTGATGGTTGAGGGGTAGTAACTGTCCCTGAACCTGGTGGTGTGAATCCTGGGGCTCCTGTACCTTCTTCCTGATGGCAGCACTAGGAAGAGAGCGTGACCTGGGTGGTCCTGGGTGGACCTGGGTGGTCCTGGGTGGTCCTGGGTGATGTCAAGTGATGCACTTCAGAAGGTCAATAAAAGGTTACGTACACACAATAAATGGCAGGGCACCAAGGACTGTTGATAAATGGAAGCGGAGGGGTTTCAAGTGCCAAGTACCCAACCCTAGTACTCTAAGGGTAAGATTGAGGTATCGGAGGGAAATGAAGAATTGTTGTGTACTGTTTCACAGAAGCATGGCTCACTCCGGACATGTCAGATGCATTGATAAGACCCGAGGGCTTCTCAATACACCAGATGGATCGGATTGCTGATTCAGAGATGGCAAAAGGTTGGGGAGAGGGGTGTCTGTCTTTTTGTGGTGCTCAGATGCAGTAGTCTTGTAGATCACCTAATCCCCCAACTTGGAACAGCTGATACAATAGACAATAGGTGCAGAAGTAGACCATTCGGCCCTTCAAACCTGCACCACCATTCTGCGATCATGGCTGATCAATTACTATCAATACCCGGTTCCTGCCTTGTCCCCATATCCCTTGATTCCCCTATCCATAAGATACCTATCTAGCTCCTTTTTGAAAACATCCAGAGAATTGGCCTCCACTGCCTTCCGAGGCAGTGCATTCCAGACCCCCACAACTCTCTGGGAGAAGGAGTTTTTCCTTAACTCTGTCCTAAATGACCTACCCCTTATTCTCAAACCATGCCCTCTGGTACTGGACTCTCCCAGCATCTGGAGCATATTTCCTGCCTCTATCTTGTCCAATCCCTTAATAATCTTATATGTTTCAATCAGATCCCCTCTCAATCTCCTTAATTCCAGCGTGTACAAGCCCAGTGTCTCTAACCTCTCTGTGTAAGACAGTCCGGACATCCCAGGAATTAACCTCGTGAATCTACGCTGCACTTCCTCTATAGCCAGGATGTCCTTCCTTAACCCTGGAGACAAAAACTGTACACAATACTCCAGGTGTGGTCTCACCAGGGCCCTGTACAAATGCAAAAGAACTTCCTTGCTCTTGTACTCAATTCCCTTTGCAATAAAGGCCAACATTCCATTAGCCCTCTTCACTGCCTGCTGCACTTGCTCATTCACCTTCAGTGACTGATGAACAAGGACTCCTAGGTCTCTTTGTATTTCTCCCTTACCTAACTCTACACCATTCAAATAATAATCTGCCTTCCTGTTCTTACTCCCAAAGTGGATAACCTCACACTTATTCACATTAAATGTCATCTGTCAAGTATCTGCCCACTCACCCAGCCTATCCAAGTCACCCTGAATTCTCCTAACATCCTCATCACATGTCACACTGCCACCCAGCTTAGTATCATCAGCAAACTTGCTGATGTTATTCTCAATGCCTTCATCGAAATCGTTGATGTAAATCGTAAACAGCTGTGGTCCCAATACCGAGCCCTGTGGCACCCCACTAGTCACCACCTGCCATTCCGAGAAACACCCATTCACCGCTACCCTTTGCTTTCTATCTGCCAACCAGTTTTCTATCCATGTCAATGTCTTCCCCCCGATGCCCTGAGCTTTGATTTTACCCACCAATCTCCTATGATTAAGTGCTGACTGTTCTATTTACCAAGAGAGCTCCTTTCTGATCCTGACCACAGTTTACACATCTGCCAAGGGCAGATGTTAAGCAAGCACTTGATGCATTTAGTGTTGTGATTAGCAAACAAGAAGCAGCCAACCTCAATGCCTTTCAGATCAATGAATTATTTAAACAAACGATATATTTGCAATTTGCTCATATATGAATGAAGTATTAAATACACAACAGACATGTTGACCAGGGTATAAATAATGGCCAGGATACCAAGAGAAGTCTCAGACTCCTCTTCAGCACAATGTAATTGGATGTCATTGGGGCACCGCAGTAAACATAAAGAAACACAATAGAATCAATGAACAACTGCAGGGTGCAAAAGACAACAAATTTGGGATTAACGGTCCTGTTATAAATGGGGATGTGGTTAAGAAGGCGTACAGTGTATTGGTCTTCATGAATCGTGGAATTGAATTTAGGAGCCGAGCGGTAATGTTACAGCTGTATAGGACCCTGGTCAGACCCCCATTTGGAGTACTGTGCTCAGTTCTGGTCCCCTCACTACAGGAAGGATGTGGAAGCCATAGAAAGGGTGCAGAGGAGATTTACGTTGCCTGGATTGGGGAGCGTGCCTTATGAGAATAGGTTGAGTGAACTCGGCCTCTTCTCCTTGGAGCGAAGGAGGATTAGAGGTGACCTGATAGAGGTGTATAAGATGATGAGAGGCATTGATTATATGGATAGTCAGAGGCTTTTTCCCAGGGCTGAAATGGTTGCTACAAGAGGACACAGGTTTAAGGTGCTGGGGAGTAGGTACAGAGGAGATGTCAGGGGTAAGTTTTTTACTCAGAGAATGGTGAGTGTGTGGAATGGCCTGCTGGCAACGGTGGTGGAGGCGGAAACGATAGGGTCTTTTAAGAGACTCCTGGATAGGTACATGGAGCTTAGAAAAATAGAGGGCTATGGGTAAGCCTAGTAACTTCTAAGGTAAAGACATGTTTGGCACAACTTTGTGGGCCAAAAGGCCTGTATTGTGCTGTAGATTTTCTATGTTTCTAGGTTTTTTTGCACAAATACAAATAAATCAATAAATAATATAAAGATTGTGAGTTGTGGAGTCTTCGAAAGTGCTTCAGGAGCCTGACGATTAATGAGTTAGTAAAGCTCCTGCACCTCCTTCCTGATGGCAGCAGTGAGCAGTGACAGCGTGACCTGGATGGTGGAGGTCCCTGATGGTGGAAGGTGCTTTCCTGCGACCCCGCTCCTTGCTCAATGGCTCCGTCAGGTAACCCAGTTGGACTCTAATGAACGTGTCTTGCCCTGTGATTGGATGCACTTTCAACACACTTCTCTGGATTTGCTTTTTCCTAATCTGAACTACTACAAGCCCTGAAAAGAAAAGGCAGGTTTAGTGTTCAGTCATGATGCTACACTGTGCATGCTTACAAATGATCCACCTGATCTTGTCAGGAATGGCATCTCAACCCTTGGTGCAAGACATCATTTGATGAATGTTTTTCCATATGACTGGTTTATCAGTGTCTGACACATCTGAACACAGAGGGAAAATGGTAAATACTTCAATACCTCAACAAACTTTCAGCATAGTACAAAGCCATTTTATTTAGCCATTGTTATTCCATTAACTCGACATAAAATAATTTCACACTTGGAAACAAACAGTTGTTATTTCAAGCCACAGTGCAGATTTGGTTACTTGTCCATTTTCTTTGGGTCTTTAAATCCACTTCCCTCCTGGGAGCCACAATTACATTCGCGCTGTCAGTCTGAAACATCTTATGCACCTGAGTGTGTCCTTCAAGTTTCACTCCTCTTGTGAATGCCTTGACTCCTTCAAGGTTATCTTTCAGTGGGGGCCTGCAGACACCCAGCCTTCGCAAAGATCCGACAGATTACCCACAGTCGAGGGAATCATAATCGAGGCTGAGAAGCATCTGTGGTCGGCAGGGTGTCACTACCTAGTGCTCCACACTGACGCTGAAGGACGTTGGGATGTATAATTGTGAAATAGTTCTTTGCACTTACGCAGCAGAAAAGATGTCCTTGTTTTTGTTTCCTATCGTTCACCATCCACAGGTACTGAGGCCAAAACGGCAGGTCCCACAAATAACCCAAGGGGAAACTGGGACTTAAATCTGTGACGAGGTTTGAGCCCTGTACGATGCAACACAGGGTACGGTGATTGCAAGGAGCCTGCTGCCGGGGGTGGTGGTGGAGGTAGATACAGTAGGGATATTTAAGAGACTCATAGATTGGCACAGGATTGAAAGAAAAATGGAGGACTATTTGGGAGGGAATGAATAAACTGACCTTGGAGTAGGTTGAAGGTTTGACACAACATTGTGGCCTGTATTGTGCTGTCTTGTTCTACGCTCTATTTAATCCCTTGTGTCTGATCATGGCTGATGCTATACTTCAGAGACAGTTTCTTGTACTACCGATATCCATGAATTTTCTTAATATCCTGAAACCTAGCGTTCCCCGTCTTACGTCATTTTGGACCTGGGAGCACAACTTTTGTTTCCACAAACGCAAAAGTACTTTCTTCCTCAAAAACAATACACCCTCAAAGTAGAACTGTCATAGAGTTATAGACAAGTACAGCACAGAAACAGGCCCTTTGGTCCATCTAGTCCATGCTGGACCATTATGCCAATGGCACAATGATTTCCAGTCCTCTGATAGCCCCAGGCATAAACTAGCCCCTGCATCCTGCCTCTTTGGCTGAAGTCAAACAGCTCTAAACAGGAAGAGCATTGGGCAGCCTGATAGTGTAGTGGCTAGCATAATTGGACCCGGGTTCAATTCCCACCCCTGCCTGTAAGGGGTTTGTACATTCTCCCTGTGACTGTGCGGGAGGTTTCCTCCCACAGTCCAAAGACCTACTGGTTGGTAGGTTCATTGCTCATTGTAAATTGTCCCTTGATTAGTCTAGGGTTAATCCGGGGGTTGCTGGTCGATGCAGCTCGAAGGGCCAGCAGGGCCTATTGCGCATTGTATCTCAATAAATAAATAAACAAGCAACACACACAAAACATTGGAGGAACTCAGCAGGCCAGGCAGCATCTACGGAAAAGAGTACAGTCGACGTTTCGGGCTGAGACCCCTCGCCGGGACTGGAGAAAAAGGAAGATGAGGTGTAGATTTAAAAAGTGGGTGGAGAGGCGGAAGAAACACGAGGTGATAGGTGAAACTGGGAGGGGGAGGTTCCAATAAATAAAGAAAGAGGAAAAAAGGCACCTGTGTCATATTTTTGGAAAATTTAGCTCCTCATTTTTCCGAGTCTGGTGCCAGTGTTTAATTAGGTTCCTGTGCAATGTCACTGATTAGCAGCCTCACTTCACCCTGTCCAACCCTGACTCTAAGGTGGGTTCGAGACCCAAACTGATCCAGATGTCACCCCGCAACCAAGGACAAGTGACTTTTCCAGCTTGTCATCTAGAATACCATAAGAACATAAATCACTGGAGCAGAATTTGGACATTTGGTCCATTGATGGCTGATTTACCAGCCCATTTTCCTGGCTTTTCCCTGTACCAATACTAGCACCTTTACTAATCAAGAACCTACCAACCTCCATTTTAAATATACCCAATGACTTGGCCTCCACAGCCTCCTTTGGCAACGAATTCCACAGATCCACCACCCTCCGGCTAAAGAAATTCAGTCCCATCTCTGTTCTGATGCAAAGTCCTGGAGCAAACCTGGCTGACTCCTCACACGTTTGCTGCCTTCTACCAAACCGTGCAAAAGTCTTAGGCACAGATGTATGAGGGCTGATTGATAAGTTCGTGGCCTAAAGTACAACGAGCCAATTTTGGTAAACCTAGCACATTTATTTTTCAACATAGTCCCCTCCTACATTTACACACTTAGTCCAGCGGTCATGGAGCATACGGATCTTGGACCTCCAGAAAGTGTCCTCTGATGGGTGATTGATAAGTTTGTGGCCTAAGGTAGGAGATGAGCTATACAGCTCTCGTTTCATGCACATGCAGTTCAACTCTTTGAGTGATTATGCAGAGAGTTTGAAGTGCATCGGGGTGATTGATAAGTTCGTGGCCTAAGGTAGACGGAGATGAGTTATAAAACCTATTTATGGAGCAACACTCATAATGTTCCTCCAAGAGGACCACAACCTTGTCGCAGGGGTTTTGGAGGCTTGAGTGCCTCGATGACTCTGAGAGCTATGCTGGTTGGAGTCAGGGCTCTATGCTTTGGCTGTTGGTAGGGTCACCCATGCCAAACAGGTCAAAGGGTAGAGGTCAGACTAAGAGTGGTCCACCGGTCCCCCAGGCTCAGGGGTCCAGCTCAGGGCTAACAACCCTGACTAGTCAAACAAAATTATTATGGAAACAGCAATGAATAATCCTTCTATGTCAGAATGTGATGGTATTCCTGAATCTCCAGCCGGGTCTTGCATGTCTGACAGTCGTGAAAACTGAGAGGAAGCTGCTGACAAAATAAAGGAAGTGCTGAACACCGCCAGAGATGGAGGATCTTCATTGCTGCCGTAAACGCCTGTGGCGTAATGGGCAGTAAGAAGATTCATAATCCTGCACGTGAAGTTGGTCTAAGTCAGCCTCGTTAAGTGAAGCATCGTCATGCTTTTCCTGCCCGCTGGTCAGTGGACTCGGCCAACGTGTACGTGTGCGACACTGGCTATTCCTCACGTTCTGTCCGCACTCCTGATCCACCGTCACCTCGTACGGAGGGCGATGGGTCCTGGAGGGCTTGCTCCTAGGCCTGACCAAGCTGACCGTTCACGGGTCCAGGCAGCGCACAGTCCAAGGCTCTGCCCGCGCCGACCGTTGCCCCTCTTCCAGGGTTATGTCCGTGCCCAGGCTTCCTTGGAGATGGAGCATGCTGTCTCCATGTGCACGCTAGGGAACTTCTGAGGTCAGAGCACCCCAAACCCTCGAGGGAATTGAGTGTTTTGTGGATAATAGTAATTATATTTCAATTTGATTTATTAATAGAACATAGAAGAATACAACACAAGAACAGGCCATTTGTCCCTCAATGCTTTTTCGAACCCGCTAAAAAGTAAATCAGCAGCGAGAATAGATGGGACTTAGTAATAAAAGTAATTTATTTATTAACTATTATTTATCCATTTACAGGATGTGGGTGTTGCCACCTAAGTCAGAATTTATTGCCCATCCCCAGTTGCCCTTGAGAAGGTGGTGATGAGCTGCCTTCTTGAACCGCTGCAGCCCCTGAGGTGTAGGTACACCCATAGTGCTGTTAGGGAGGGAATTCCATGATTCTGACCCAGCAACAATGAAGGAGCAGCGATATGTTTCCAAGTCGGGATGGTGAGTGACTTGGAGGGGGATTTCCAAGTGGTGGTGTTCCCAGGTTTCTGCTGTTCTTGCCCCTGTAGGTGGCAGTGGTCAGGGTTCCGTCTGATATATACTCAGTGGCTGAACTTCCATTGCCCTCTTGTAAAGAGCATTCTCAAGGTTCCCATTTTCTGGATGAACTAATTCCATTTCACGTCTGAGCGAGCGAGACCAGCTTCTCATTCCCTAAACAAGGGAGGCGACCGCGACAAACCTTGAGGGAAGACGTCTTCCGGCTGGAGGCAGCTTCACCGCGAGTCACGAGAGACGACGTTGTCCTTCGCTGGGGGGGCCGGGTTCAGGAGGTGAGCGAGCACTTTGTAGGAAGTTCTGGGGCAAGCTGTACAGTTGTAGAATCTTAACCTCGCTGGGGACAACAATTCAGCTAAGCGAATCTCAGCTGAATGTTAGCAGGAGCTACCAGCCTGTCTCACCTTCTCTCTGGAGCTATGCAAATTTTTGTTTCAAGTACTTACGTACTGCATTATTGAAAACCACAATTAAAATTGAAAGAGCACAGTAACGTCATGGTTAGTGGAACGCTAGGGGCAACACAGTAGCGAGGCAGTTAATGTTAAGCTAATTCAGCACCCAGAAAGCCGGTTTAATTCTACTGCTGCCTGTAAGGAGTTTGTAAGTTCTCCCCGCAACCGTGTGGGTTTCCTCCAGGTGCTCTGGTTTCCTCCCACAGTCGGAAGAGCTACAGGATCGTAGGCTAATCAGTTTTATGAGTGTAACTGGATGGTACGGGCACGTTGGACCAGATATCATGCCATGTCTGCAAATAAAACTCAATTTACCTTTCAAAATCCTAACACCATCCCAATACTAACTATAAATATTAATTCCTATAGGGAATGCTCACTCCTCGCAGGTCCAAGATAGCATTAAGTAGGTCGACTCTCTATGCAGATGTTGCCTGATTGTTCATAGAGTCATTTAGCATGAAAACAGGCCCTTCGGCCCATCTGGTCCATGCTGACAAAGCTGCTCATCTAAGCTAGTCCCATTTGCCCACTTTTGTCCTACATCCTCGAAACCTTGTGAGACCACGTACCTGTTTGAGTGTTATTAAAATGTACCCATCTCATCTACTTCCTGCGGCAACTGATTTCGTGCACCCTCAGATTCCTCAGTGAGCAGAGGTGCCAAAAGCTGAAGACTTAGGTCAATGGGATGGGAGTCTGAGGAAGAAATCTTTCACCCAGGGACTGTTTGAAATCTGGAACATGTTGTCGAATTGTTTGGTGGAGACAGAAACTTCCACAACATTTAATTAGTATTTGGATGAACACTTCGATTGTAAAATCATCGAGGAAAACGGGGTTAGGGTAGGTAGGTAATTTATGGTTTGCATGGTACACTGCTGTGAAAAGTGGGCTAAGCCGGTGGGGGTAGCCGGTGGCCTCATACCCTGGTGAGATAGGGACATGCCCCTCCCTGCATGCGATGTCAGCTCTGGCAGACCGGGTGGATGAGATCTACAGTGAGATCCAAAGGTCAGGAAGACGGCACTGCCACAGTCCATGGAGAGCGAAGGCACAGAAGATGTCGTGATCATGCACTGCAACCTCGGAAGACCCCAGTTTGTGACACTGGTTGGTATCACTGGACCTGGATTTCCAAGATTGAGAGAGTGGAGCTATCCCAGTTTCACAGGTTTTGTGTCATCGATGGACAACCATCACAGGTTTGCAAGGACGTGGGGGCTGAGGGGCCTTTTTTGTGCAGTTCAACTCTATGAACTTGTTAAATAGCCTCCGAAAATCTAAATACATAACATCTACCGGCTCCCCTTTATTGTGCTGCTCAAAACTTCCAGCATCTGTAGAATCCCTTGGTTTACTTTAACACACACTTTTTCCTGCCTCTCCAAGGGACACTAGCATACTTGTTAAGTACCTGTTCCCCTTTAATCTGTTCATTGGTCTTATGTTCTGCTATTATTTGCTTAGTAATGAATTCCGCCGTGCTTCATGGACATCTGCTCAGTCAGCACGGCTCCATAATATGGAATTCACAACGTGAAAGCTCTCAATTTTTTTCCCAGGGATGGGGGAATCAAGAAGCAGAGGGCATTGGTTTAATGGGGAGAGGAGTCTGAGTACCTGTCGAGTATCTGAGAAAGCCGTCTATGAGCAGTGGAGCAGATTGCACAACAGCTGGCAAGGACGGAATCTAACCAATCCCAGAACGCACTGAAAGTCTGGTGAGGTGGACTGGGGACTGATTACGTGGCAGGTCGAGTGCCAGAACCTCCTGAGCTCATTGGCGTGTGATAAAGGTGGAGCTAGGCTATCGTCCCTGGGCTGAAACTCAAAAGGAAGCAATGCTAGAGACTGTAACATCGGAACCATGAGGTGTTGGACCCCCTCTTGCTGTGGCGGCGGGGGGGGGTGGGAGAGAGGGAGGGAGAGAGAGCGAGAGGGAGGGAGGGAGAGAGGGGGAGGGGGAGGGATGGGGGAGAGGGGGGAGAGGGAGGGAGAGGGAGGGAGAGAGAGAGAGGGACAGAGGGAGGGGGAGGGAGGGAGAGCGAGGGGGAGAGGGAGAGGGAGAGGGAGAGAGGGAGGGAGAGAGGGAGGGAGGAAGAGAGGGAGGGAGGAAGAGAGGGAGGGAGGAAGAGAGGGAGAGAGGAAGAGAGGGAGAGAGGGAGAGAGAGAGGGAGGGAGAGAGAGGGAGGGAGAGGGAGGGAGGGAGAGAGGGAGGGAGAGAGGGAGAGAGGGAGGGAGAGAGGGAGGGAGAGAGGGAGAGAGGGAGGGAGGGAGGGGGAGGGAGAGAGAGGGAGAGGAGAGGGAGGGGGAGAGGGAGAGCAGGAGAGGGAGAGGGAGAGAGGGAGAGGGAGAGAGAGGGAGAGGGAGAGGGAGGGGGAGAGGGAGAGGGAGGGGGAGAGGGAGAGCAGGAGAGGGAGAGGGAGAGAGGGAGAGGGAGAGAGAGGGAGAGGGAGAGGGAGATTATATATATATATAGTGGTACGTCAGACTGCTGGGATGGACTTTTAGATCATGGCTTCCTTGAGGAGTTTGCTGTTGCTTGGATGCGGTGGTGGGTGGAGGGGGGAGCTAGCAGTTTTGCTGAGGCGGGCAGAGGGAGGGGGTAGAGGGAGGTTTGGTGCTTTGTTGCTGCTTGTGTGTGGGAGCAGGGAGAGGAGGGCTTTGAGGTACTGATTTCCCGTCGTTCATCCTCTGGGGTTTTTCTTCTGTCTTGTGGATGCCCGTGAAGAGTAAGAATTTCAGGTTGTACACAGCCACTGATATTAAATGAGAATCATTGAGCCGTCCGACTCAAAACGCATGTGAGGTAGCAACCACTCCAAGGACAAGAGCGGGGAGGATGAAGGGTCGGAGCACAGGAGGGAATAAATTGAATCACCGGTGAAAACAAAACCGATTACTTGGACACTTGGCCCATTTCCACAGGCTGTTGGGGCTCTCCAAGTTGTTTAGCTTAGAGATAATTTTCCAAGGCAGTTAGTAATAGGAACTCAGCCAAGGCCAGTGTACAATCTCCCCGAGGGCAGTGATTAGTCCACTTGGGTCACATAGTTGATGACATCACCATGTTATCATCCATAGGTAAATTCATGGAGCTTGCACTTTTTGATTGCAGGGCACGAAGAAATTCGGCAAACCCAGCAGCAGTCTGGTCATGAGGTGTGAATAATATAGTGCCTACCATTGCTTTGTACCCAGGCAGAACCATCTGTCCATGCCCCCTCTATGGTCTCATCACTCTAAGTTCCCTCAGTTGAGGCAGTACAGCAGTGATCCCTGCATTTCTGTGTGCTTCTCCCTCCTCCAGAGTCAAAATACGCACCCAACCACACTGCCTTCTGGAATTTCGAAGCTGTAACTCTCTGGAGTATGGATAGCTGGTGCCTTTAAGGATTCAGGACCTTTCCGCTAATTGGCGGCCATATTCTGCCGCCAGGATTTCAGTATTTAAGGAGCACCGGAACGGGGGTTCAGTGCTCAATCATGAGCTCAACTTGGGTTATCATCTGGCTTCCTGCTTAGTGCTCAGGCCTCGTACCATGTCTCAATCCAGAGGGTGGCCTCATTGTCCCAAAGTCTCCTTTTAAAGAGTAATGTATCAACTGTTTCATGGCAATCCATCACTCACACAAAGACGAAGCAGTATTGAGAACATGTCTCTCCTTGTGTCCCACCCAGACGCCTAATGTAAACAGTACGAGGTCACGCCTATCAAAGTACCTCACCACTCCACCCTCCAAAAACATCTATGAAGCACTGGATCTCTTAGTTGGCAATTATTTTAATTGTCCTCTCCATTCGCACACCAACATGTCTGTCCTGGTCATGTCTGCTGAGGTGAGGTTAAATGCAAACTAAAGGAACAGCACATCATATTCCCCCCGGATAGTCTACAGTTCAGTGGCATGAACATCTTCCCGTAACTGTGCCCGCTCTGTCCCTTTCCTCTCTCCTCCTGGTCTACTCAGCCCCTATCACCATGTCTATTTCCCCTCCACCACCCTCTCTATCTCCCTATCACCCATAAAACTATAAAATATAGGAGCAGAATTGGGCCAATTGGCCCATCGCGTCTACTCCGCCATTTCATCACGGCTGATCCATTTCCTTCTCAGCCCCAATCTCCTGCCTTCTCCTCATATCCCTTCATGCCCTGACCAATCAAGAATCTATCAATCTCTCCCTTAAATATACATAAAGACTTGGTCTCCACAGCTTCCTATGGCAAAGAATTCCACACATTCACCACTCGCTGGCTAAAGAAATTCCTCCTCATCTCCATTCTAAAAGGATGCCCCTCTATTCTGAGGCTGTGTCCTCTGGTCTTAAGACTCCCCCACCATAGGAAACATCCTCTCCACACCCATTCTATCAAGGCCTTTTGCCATTTGATAGATCTTGATGAGTTCACCCTTCCTTCTTCTGAATTCTAGTGAATACAGGCCCAGAGCCATCAAATACACCTTTATATGACAAGCCATTCAATCCTGGATCACTTTCCTCCCGCTGGGTCCCCTTCTCCACGAGTCCCACCTGCCCTTCATGTATCAGATTCCAATATTTGACACCTCCACCCACCTCCTCCCAGCCTATGGTGCTGTTCCCATACTCTCCTCACCCCTCTGCCTACCATCCACTCCCCTATCACATGGATCCCTCTACCACCTGCCAGCTCCTCCATCCACCTTTTTATTGTATCTCCCCCTCTATCATCGTCTTCACCCAAAATACTGCCTGTCCTTTTCCTTCCCTAGACACTGCCCGACCCACTGAGTTCCTCTAGCACAGGGGTTCTCGTCCTCTTCAATGCCACAGAGTCTTACCATTTACCAAAGGGTCCATGGACCCCAGGTTGGGAACCTCTGCATTGCTCCAGGTTTCAGCATCTCCAGTCTATTTACCTCCTCCATCAGGCATTGAGGGTTGATCAAGATAGAGTTCCGGAGAACTGGAAGATTGCAAATGTCACTCTGCTACTTAAGAAGGGGGCAAGGAAGCAAAAAGGAAATTATAGACCTGTTAGCTTGACATCAATAGTTGGGAAGTTGTTGGAGTCGATTGTCAAGGATGAGGTTACAGAGTACCTGGAGGCATATGACAAGATAGGCAGATCTCAGCATGGTTTCCTTAAAGGAAAATCCTGCCTGACAAACCTAGTGCAATTTTTTGAGGAAATTACAAGTAGGCTAGACAAGGGAGATGCAGTGGATGTTGTGTATTTGAATTTTCAGAAAGCCTTTGGCAAGGTGCCACACATGAGGCTGCTAAACAAGATAAGAGCCCATGGAATTACGGGAAAGTTACATACATGGATAGAGCATTGGTTGATTGGCAGGAAACAGAGAGTGGGAATAAACGGAACCCATTCTGGTTGGCTACTGGTTACCAGTGGTGTTCCACAGGGGTCTGTGTTGGGGCCGCTTCTTTTTATGTTGTATATCAACAATTTGGATTATGGAACAGATGGCTTTGTGGCTAAGTTTGCTGATGATACAAAGATAGGTGGCAGGGCTGGTAGTGCTGAGGAAACGGAGAGTCTGCAGAAAGACTTGGATAGATTGGGGGAATGGGCAAAGAAGTGGCAAATGAATTACAGTGTTGGAAAGTGTACGGTCATGCGCTTTGGTAGAAGAAATAAACGTGCAGACTATTATTTAAATGGGGAGAAAATTCAAAGTTCTGAGATGCAACGGGACTTGGGAGTCCTCGTGCAGGATACTCTTAAGGTTAACCTCCAGGTTGAGTCGGTGGTGAAGAAGGTGATTGCAATGTTGGCATTTATTTCTAGAGGAATAGAGTATAGTTGCAGGGATGTGATGTTGAGGCTCTATAAGGCACTGGTAAGACCTCACTTGGAATACTGTGTGCAGTTTTGGGCTCCTTATTTAAGAAAGGATGTGCTGACATTGGAGAGGATTCAGAGAAGATTCACTAGAATGATTCCAAGAATGAGAGGGTTAACATATGAAGAATATTTGACCGCTCTTGGACTGTACTCCTTGGAGTTTAGAAGAATGAGGGGAGACCTCATAGAAACATTTCGAATGTTGAAAGGCATGGACAGAGTGGATGTGGCAAAGTTGTTTCCCATGGTGGGGGAGGACATGACTTGAGGATTGTAGGGCGCCCATTCAGAACAGAGATGCGAAAAAATTTTTAGACAGAGGATGGCGAATCTATGGAATTTGTTGCCACAGGCGGCAGTGGAGGTCAAGTCATTGGGTGTATTTAAGGCAGAGATTGATAGGTATCTGAGTAGTCAGGGCATCAAAGGTTATGGTGAGAAGGCGGGGGAATAGGACTAAAAGGGAGCTTGGACTAGTTCATGATGAAATGGCAGAGCAGACTCGATGGGCCGAATGGCTGACTTCTGCTCCTTGCCTTATGGTCTTATAGTCTTAAAATTTGAAATCGAGCTCGCATACACCACGTGTGCTGGCAGCTCATTCCACACTCTTACAGCCCTCTGAGCGAAGGTGTTCTCCCTCAAGTTCCCCTTAAACTTTTTATCTTTCACCCTTAACCCATGACCTCCAGTTGTAGTCCCACCCAACCTCAGTGGACAAAGCTTGCCTGCATTTACCCTATCTATACCCCTCATAATTTTGTATACCTCCATTGAATGTCCCATCAATCTTCTATGTTCCAAGGAATAAAATCCTAACCCATTCAAGCATTCCTTCTACTTGAGTCCTCCAGCCCCGGCAACATCCTTGTACCTGCAGAAACTACTGAGTCTCCCTTCCTACCTGCCTCATCATCCAGAACCTAAAGGGACAGCATGGTAGTGTAGCAGTTTGCGTAACATTATTACAGCGCTAGCAACCCAGGTTCAATTCCCACTGCTGTCTGTACATTCTCCCCATGACCATGTGAGTTTCCTCTGGGTGCTCTGGTTTCCTCCCACGTTGGGAGGTAGGTTAATTGGTTACATTGGGCTGGAAGGGCTTGTAACCGTGATGCGTCTCCCAAGTTAAAATTAAATTTAGAATTCCAGTAGAAACAAGTTATCTTCAATCCCAAGAGAATGACCAAAGAGGAGGAGATAATTGCACTAGACATCTGTACTCTGGTGCTCAAATCCTCTTGCAATGAACTCAAACGTACCATTTACGTGCTGAACCTAGACACCATTTCTCATTGACTTACATACAAGGACATGCAGTCTATAGGAACAAACACCAACAGCTTTCGATCTGCCACTACCTGTGGAAAGAAAAGATTTGTTTTTCCAATTTTTTCTTCTAAATTAGGTGATCCCAAGCCTCTATATTATATTATATTTAATATTTTATATTTAGTGCACTGTGCATGAAACAGAACATTGAAAATGATAGGGAAACACCAGACAGGACTGTGTGAGGAATGTCAGGAAGAGGAGTCAGTAGAACATGTAGTTCTGAGTTGCAAGAAGTATGGGATACAGAGAGAGATGATGAGAATTAATCTAGGGAACTGGGGGTGCAGGAATTCGCATTAAAAGGGTTACTGGGCATGGGTGAGAGAGCACAGGTCAGGGTACTTTTAGCTTTCTTAAGGGATACAGGGGTTTCCCTGAGGAACAGGGTACTAGGATGGCAAAAGAAGGAAGGATAAAGCGTAGATTTGGGTGTGTGAGAGTGAGTGAAGGGACTCCGGAGCAGAAGGTGGCGGTAATGCACCATTAAGCTGGGTGCCAACCGCCATAAAACAAGAAGAAGAAGAAGAAGAAGAATTATATTATATTTCATCCACTGAGTCCTCAACCGCCCATTTACCCTGGCTATATTCCCTCAAAACCTCTCATTGTCCTTCAGAGAGCCACCACAGACATCCAGCTTTGTACATGGCAATGATTCCCGCAAAATGATCTGAATCTCAAGAGCTGAAGTTGAATATTCTACTGTTTTCCCCACCACTGATGTCAGGCTTCCCTGGATTCTCCCTCTGTCCAACTTGTGGGACCTTCTATGGAAGTGACAACCAGGACATCAATCACCTCCAGAGCTGCCTCTTGCAAAACGGTGGAAAAGACAAGGTTTCACACCAGTGTGTGAAGCTGCACGTGCCACATTTGATGTAATTTCTGGCCAATTTCAAGAAATGGTTAGGGTGGGGTGGGGGAAGAGAGGGGTAAAGGTATTGGCCCCTTGTGCTATTGACAACATGTTGACCACACTGAAAGAAATTCAAGGTACTGGCACTGGCACCTGGGGAAGGAAGAGCTTCTCATGGGAGATGGGGGCGTGGGTCCTCTGGTAAATAGGGAAGTGCAGGTGAGACAAAGCCACCCTCTCATACTCTACAGTGGAGAAAGAGGCCTCTTATTGGGTCCTGACTCCCAATCCACAGTACTGTGCAAAAGTCTTAGGCTCATATATATAACCAGGGTGCCTAAGACTTTTGCACAGCACTTGTCTTTGTCAACTTGGAGCGGAGACCAAGTTTGTAGATCCAGCAGGAGTCAAGGATATTGGGAATAGTGAGGGAGAAGCACTGCGGGGGGGGGGGAGTGTGGGACAGGTGGCAGAGCAGGAGTGGCAGGGGCACAGTGGGGGTGGTGCGAGTGCAGCCACACCCGGCCCCGAGACACCAGGCAAGGTCATTTGATTCCAAACGATTGGCTTTTTGATCACAACAGGATGTCTCACCGGTGCTTCCTGCTCCTTCCCCCTCTCCCTTCCCCTTATCCCAAACATGATTCCCCTCTCCCTTCCCCTTATCCCAAACATGATCCCCCTCTCCCTTCCCCTTATCCCAAACATGATCCCCCTCTCCCTTCCCCTTATCCCAAACATGATCCCCCTCTCCCTTCCCCTTATCCCAAACATGATCCCCCTCTCCCTTCCCCTTATCCCAAACATGATCCCCCTCTCCCTTCCCCTTATCCCAAACATGATCCCCCTCTCCCTTCCCCTTATCCCAAACATGATCCCCCTCTCCCTTCCCCTTATCCCAAACATGATCCCCCTCTCCCTTCCCCTTATCCCAAACATGATCCCCCTCTCCCTTCCCCTTATCCCAAACATGATCCCCCTCTCCCTTCCCCTTATCCCAAACATGATCCCCCTCTCCCTTCCCCTTATCCCAAACATGATCCCCCTCTCCCTTCCCCTTATCCCAAACATGATCCCCCTCTCCCTTCCCCTTATCCCAAACATGATTCCCCTCTCCCTTCCCCTTATCCCAAACATGATTCCCCTCTCCCTTCCCCTTATCCCAAACATGATTCCCCTCTCCCTTCCCCTTATCCCAAACATGATCCCCCTCTCCCTTCCCCTTATCCCAAACATGATCCCCCTCTCCCTTCCCCTTATCCCAAACATGATCCCCTTCTCCCTTCCCCTTATCCCAAACATGATTCCCCTCTCCCTTCCCCTTATCCCAAACATGATTCCCCTCTCCCTTCCCCTTATCCCAAACATGATTCCCCTCTCCCTTCCCCTTATCCCAAACATGATTCCCCTCTCCCTTCCCCTTATCCCAAACATGATTCCCCTCTCCCTTCCCCTTATCCCAAACATGATCCCCCTCTCCCTTCCCCTTATCCCAAACATGATTCCCCTCTCCCTGCCCAGAATCAGGTTTATCATCACTCACATATGTCATGAAATTTGTTTATTTTTGTGGCAGAGGTACAGTGCAATACATAAAATTGCTACAGTACTGTGCAAAAGTCTTAGACATTATAGCCCTATCTATCTATATGTATTTCTGTCTGTCTATCCATCTCTCTCTGTGATATACTGGATATATCTATCTCCCTGTATCCATATACATATATATACACCCAAGACTTTTGCACAGTAATGTAGTTCCTGGTGAATCTGTCCAACAGTGAATGTACAACCACTTCCTCGCTCAAGGGATTACTTACAGTTCTATTTGGATCTGCATAATTAAGATGTTCTTATGGTTTGTTCGGGGTGCCGTTAAAATTACAGAAGCTCACCTAGATGAAGTTAGGTGGATGATGTTAATACCACATGCACTCGTTGGGCAGGCAATGTACACCCTGGGGTGTCGTGGCTCCAATAAGCATTTTACAGCTTCAAAGTTCAACACATCAGCCTTGCAGTATACAGCGCACCACACAATACAGGTACTTCGGTCCACAATGTAGTGCTGACCTTTTTAATCTACTCTAAGACCAGTCTAACCTTTCCCTCCCACATTATCCTACATTTTCTGTCACCCACGTGCCTATCTAAGAGTTTCCTAAGTGTCCCAGACGTACTTGCTTCCATCACCAACCCTGGCAGGGCACTCCCCACACTCGCCACTCTCTGTTTAAAAATAATACCTCTAACATTCCCCTCATCACCTTCAAATTATGCCCTCTCACATTTCCTCCCTGGGCAGAAGTCTCTGGCTGCCCACTCGATCTATACCTCTTATCATCTTGTATCCTTCTATCAAGCTTTAAAGGGTTCCAAACTAAAAAAAAAATTAGTAAACGCGCTGTGAGTACAATCATGGGTTAAATTTTGCATTAATAAACATCTGTTCCTGAAGATACAAGGGGCAGCCTCAGAATACAGGGACGCGCATTCAGAATGGAGATGAGAAGGAATTTCTTTAGCCAGAGAGTGGTGAATCTGTGGAATTCTTTGCCGCAGGCAGCTCTGGAGGCCAAAATCTTTATATATATTTGGGGAAGAGGTTGATACATTCTTGATTGGTCTGGGCTTGGAGGGGGTATGGGGAGAAGGCAGGAGATTGGGGCTGAGAGGGAAAATGGATCAGCCATGATGGAATGGCGGAGCAGAGTCGATGGGCCAAAGTGTCTTATGGCCTTACCGTCTACTTATTTAGTGACACAGGACAGAGTAGGCCTATCCGGCCTTTCGATCCATGCTGCCCCAGCAATTGCCGACAACCCCGATTTAACCCTAACCAAACCTAATCAGCGATCAATTAACCTACCCGGCACGTGTGGGAGGAAACCACACTAATCGCTCTGCTACCATGGCGCCCAAAGCAATTGTAAATGCAAGCTGCCTTGCCTTCATTTTCTAGAGCAAATTAGATTTCTGTTTATTGGTGAAGAACAAGCAGTCATCCTTGACCACAATAATATAGCCAACATTACAAGGAAAATGAGGTCATATAGACAAAATAAATATATACACATGTCTGAAGGGCATCTTTTAAATATGGTATGTATCTCTCTACATTATATCATTGGAGAACAAAATCTCATCAAGTCATGCTGGCACAGTGCTATCTAGCTTAGCTTTAAAGATATGTCCTGTATGGCACGTTTCCACAGATGGCAAATTTAATATGTGCATTAAAAGACCATCAATAAAATTAATAAATATTTGAAATCCTAGTTTCATGTAGTGCAATTTTAGAATGTCACTTTTTTTTGATATTCTAATGAATATTTTTCCTAATCACACTTACGCACAAAAGCCTAACAAAACCTCACAGCTTGACGTCTACTTGATAGGTGCATTGAAGATTCTATGTGGAAGTTTCCCTCAAAGCAGAGGGAGGGGTGGGGGGGAAACTTAAGTGCTAAAACACACAATATGCACAAACCGGACGAATAAATGACACTAAAAGGTCACAGTGCATTGCTCACTCCCAATTCGACCGTGACCTCGGTGGCGGCAGACGAACGCACTACCCCCACGGGGGCCACCTTTCCGTCAGCATCTTCTGAAGTGCACGAGCTTCTGGAAGGCTCGCTTGAAGTCCTCGTTGAAAGCCGTGTAGATGACTGGGTTGATGAGGGAATTTAAGTAGCCCAGCCACGTGAAGAGGTCAAAGAGGACTGGGTGGAACGGGCACGCCTCTTTGCAGGTGCCGATTATCAAGGTCACTACGAAGAACGGGAGCCAGCAGAAAATAAAAGCGCCCAGGATGATCCCCAAGGTCTTGGTGGCCTTCCTCTCCCTGGCTGCGCAGATCCTCTTCCTCTCCAGCACGCTGTCCGAAACCTTGATCTTGACGTGGTTCAGGTAGACGGGCGATTCGCCGGGGTGAGGGAGGGTCTCCTGGCTGGTGAAGCCAACCGAACACAGCGAAGACCCAGTGGACCCACTGATTAGCTGCGCGGTGGTGAAGCGCTTCCCAAAGGCGGAGGGCGGCTTCTGAATCCTCGACCTGGCGGCCAGGTAAATCCTGCCGTACAGCACAATCAGCAGCAGGCTGGGGATGTAGAAGGCCCCGAACGTGGAGTAGATGGTGTAGAATATCTGGTCGGTGTTGACCATGCACTCTTTGAGCTCGTCCAGGGCTTTCGATTGCCTCCAGAACAGTGGCGGTATGGAGATGGAGATAGAGATGATCCACACCACTGCTATCATCAGGCCTGCCCTCCCCGGCGTGCGGCGCTTGGTGTATTCCAAGGCGTCGGTGATGGCCCAGTATCGGTCCAACGCAATCACGCACAAGTGCAAGATGGACGCGGTGCAGAACGTGATGTCGGAAGACAGCCAGATGTCGCACATTATCTGCCCCAAGGACCATGCCTTGATGACGGTGTAGACAATGCTGATGGGCATCACCATAATCGCCACCAGGAGGTCCGTCACCGCCAGGGACCCAATGAGATAGTTGGCAGGGGTGTGCAGCTTCCTGGTGAGGCAAATGGTGACCAGCACGAACGAGTTGGAAAGGATGGTGGCCAGGGTGATGACGCCCAACAACACAGACACCGAGATCCTCAGCCACAGGCGAGCTTCTTCCTCCCAGCTGCCGCGCATCGCGGTGGAATTTTCTGCAGAGCTGGCCATCACATCCTCGAGGGAGGCCGCGGAGTTATTATCGGGGTCCATTGTCAGCGAGCTCTGTTGCGCAGGTCCACATAAAGCTCATCGTTCTTTTCCAACCAGGAGGTAAGTATTATGTCCACAGCGCACATAACGCAGTGACAGCTGTTATTGTTGTCGAGGCTGAATCCATTGTCTGTTTATAGAAGCAATACTTCATACCTGGTACAAGAAAGAGATAAAACAACTTACTGGCAGACATTTACAACTTTATAATCCTAGCACATGTCAACATGTGCTAAAATCCTTCGCAGCAATTTGTTCTATTACAATTTGGCATTACCTGAATAAAGTCAAGAGCATTATATTAAGTGGTTACCTATGTAATTAAAACTCAAAGAGGACCACAACCTTGTCATTGGGTTTGGAGGCTTGCGTGCCTCAATGACCCGGAGAGCGATGTTGGCTGGAGTCAGGGCTTTATGCTTTGGCTCTTGGTAGGGTCACCCATGCCAAACAGTTCAAAGGGTAGAGGTCAGACTAAGAGTGGCCCACTGATCCTCCAGGTTTGCGGGTTTAGCTCAGACCGGACTAGTAAAACAAAATTGTTATAGAAACAACAATCCTTCTAGACGGAGATGGAGAGCCTTAATTGCTACCCTAAATGCCTAAAACATAACAGACAAAAGAAAATGTAATTAAAGGTTCACTGACATTGACAGTGTTTAATTTAAAAACTATTAAGTTCAAAGAGACAGGAATGAACTTGCAATTGTACGGGAGCTCCTAATTCCAAGGATGCCTCGTAGACAATTTGTGACTGTCACCAGTGAGTTCAAGTGCAGGAATCAAGGAAGTTTCAGTAATTAAAATAAAACTTAAAGGTTTATTACAGAAATTAACAAGAAAAAAAACTTAACGAGAGCTCAGGCAAGCTGTACAGAATGCTGACAAAGTTACATCACTTAAGGCACACAGAAGAACTTGGTCTGACTTACACCAGGCAAGGAACTACAGTAAGCCAACAGAGAAGGGTTGGCATACCCCTCTAAGGCGCCCTGAATTCCAGACGTTGACAATACTGTGCTAATTAAATTAGCCCAAATTGAATAAAAGTGATAAAAAGAAAGAGAGCTCAACAATCCTCATGATCTCAAACGAGACGCCTGGAAACCAAAGTGAAAAACTGAGAGCCAATGCAAAGACAAACTATTTAGACATAACAGCATTTCAGGATGTGTATTGTATCCGTTTCTCTGGCATCAAATTGAACTTTGAGGAATCAGAATCGGGTTTAATATCATCGGCGAATGTCGTGAAAGTTTTTAAGTTGGCAGCAGCAGTACGATGCAATACATGATAAATATAGAAAAAATAAATCAGTTACAGCAAGTATATATATGTATGTTAAATAGTTAAATTAAAAATTTAGTGCAAGAGCAGAAAAAAATGTGAGGTAGCGATCATGGGTTCAATGTCCATTTAGAAATTGGATGGCGGGGTGGGGGAGAAAACTGTTCCTGAATCATTGAGTGTACTCCTGTACCTCCATCCTGATGGTAACAATGGGAAGACAGCATGTCTAAACAATCCAAGAACGCATTCCCGTGAGGTGACACTGAGAGAAATACAGCCCACATACTAACTGACAAAAAAAACCTTTTCTTTAAAACAAGATCCCTGGTTGTGACACAATTAATCTCTGACATGTAGCTGCTGTGTAATATATGAAACTTTAACAGCTAATTAAAAATCTGGTAAAATATTAATGAAATAAGGATTACACATTCCAGTCGTGTTGTTGGAGGGATAAATGTTGGTGAGGGCAGCAGTTCTATGTTTAATCTGACATTAAAGTGCTCCCTGAGTAACAGTCTGGGTAATCAGTCTGATCTGGGACTGAGTTCTCTCAAGTGGAACTTGACCTCATCACTGCTCAGCTCAGGGGCAAGTATTTCACGCTGAGCCACAGCAGACAGAGCCAGTACAGCTACTTGCAATTCTATCCTAAAGCACAACTTCCACACTCTCTGGCATTCTACTCAACCTGCATGTCAGGTCTTCACAACCGACAGTTTTGACCACCTATGGTGAACTGCATATCCTGTCTGGACACGCCCCCTGCTGACTGCTCCTGTGGCTCCTCCCACAGACCCCGGTATAAAGGCGATTGAGGCCTGAGCCGGCCTCTCAGTCCTCCAGGATGTAGTATGGTGGTCAACCACTGCTTGTTCCTTCTTCCAGTCAATAAAAGCCGATATCTCGCCTTACATCTCAGAGAGAGTTATTGATGGTGCATCACCACCGAAGGCATTCTACTCTGTGAGGGTTAACGTCGTGGAATGGCAGGCTCACTGAATCGGTGCTTAGGATTCTGCCCCGCCTGACACCCTTCCTGATGTCAAGTCTGCACAAAAATCTGGGAGGCAAGACAGGGAATGGCAGTTTGTGAGCTCTACACATGTAACGCTGGAGGAGCTCAGGCAAGACAGCCAGTGTCTGAGGAGGGAAATAAACAGCAGCTGTTTCGGGCTGAGGCAATTCTGTTGGTGCACGCTGTCTCGCATGGAGTTACAGTACAGGAGACATTCAGCCCATGAGCAAAACACACAAAATGCTGGAGGAACTCAGCAGGCCAGGCAGCATCTACGGAAAAGAGTAAACGGTCGATGTTTCGGGCCGAGACCCTTCATCAGGGCCAGTCAGCCCATTAGTCCTGTTTTGGATCAGTAACAACCCAGCGGGTGGGAGGGTGGAAATACATCTCTACCAAAGGAGGTCTAAGGTGCTTCTTCCCTCTGCCAGCCTACAGGTCACCCTTGGGCAAGGTGTAGCACCTGATTACCCCCAGATCAGAATCACATGAAGCAATAGGAGCAGGAGGCAGATGGTTGTGAGCACATCACAAGTCCTGGTTATGCCACCATTGATGCCAGGCAGACAATCTCTGGAGAGAATTGATAATGGCTGGGGTCACCCATCTTGTAAAGGCACTGTTGAGAAGGAGGCAATGGCAAACCACTTCTGTAGAAAATTTGCCAAGAACAATCATGGTCTTGAGACCATGATCGACCACGTCATACGACATTGCAATTAATGATGATGTCATACAACATGGCACATAATGATGATGTCATATGACATTGCACATAAGGATGCTGATGGCGTGAATAACCCCAGTCAATCAATTCTACAGCTCTGCTCTGCATTTCTTTTATTTCTTTTATTTTTAAAAGGAAATAATTTTTTATTTCCTCACGATCAAGTTTTGGGTTTTAAAAAAAATAGGTAACAAAGAACATTGATGACAGTGGGGGAAATAAAACAGATTATTGGAGAAGCTCAGCAGATCCTGTGGGCAGAATGATGGTGAAGCGACTCAAATCATTGACTGTCCATTTCCCTCCTCAGACATTGCCTGATCTTCAGCCGGTTTTAACCTCCAGGTTTCATAGTACCAGAGAACATCACAGCACAGAAACAGGCCCTTCGGCCCTTCTTGGCTGTGCCAAACCATTTTTCTGCCTAGTCCCATTGACATGAACCTGGGCCATATCCCTCCAAACCCCTCTCATCCATGTACCTGTCCAAGTTTTTCTTAAATGTCAAAAAGTGAGCCCGCATTCACCACTTCATCTGGCAGTTCATTCTACACTCCCACCACTCTCTGTGTGAAGAAGCCCCCCCCAATGTTCCCTTTAAACTTTTCCCCCTTCACCCTTAACCCGTAACCTCTGTTTTTTTTTCTCCCCTGGCCTCAGGTGGAAAAAGCCTGCTTGCATTCACTCTATCTATACCCATCATAATTTTATATACCTCTTTCAAATCACCCCTCATTCTCCTACGCTCCAGGGAATAATGTCCTAACCTATTCAACCTTTCTCTGTAACTCAGTTTCTCAAGTCCCAGCAACATCCTTGTAAACCTTCTCTGCACTCTTTCAAGCTTATTAATATCCTTCCTGTAATTAGGAATTCCATCATCTGCTGTCGCTTTTACCAGGGTGATTGATAAGTTCGTGGCCTAAGGTAGAAGGAGAGATATTAACTTCAAACTTTCTGCATAATCACTCAGAGTTGAACTGCACGTGTATGTAACGAGAGTATGCACGTGTATGTAACTGTACAACTCATCTCCTTCTACCTTAGGCCACGAACTTATCAATCACCCATCTGTGGACATTTTCTGGAGGTCCAAGATCCGCATGCTCCACGACCGCTGGACTAAGTACGTAAATGTAGGTGGGGACTAAATTGAAAAATAAATGTGCTAGGTTTTCTAAAATTGACTCCTACGAACTTATCAATCACCCCTTGGATTTCCATCACGTGATTAATCACCTCACTGATCTGCTTCCTTACTTTTAAACCTTCAAAAATAAACTGCATTTAAAAGCATCACCAACCTTATCAACAACAAAAAAAATCCAGAAAGGGACCATTTTTAGCCTGCTGGAAAATGCTGGAATTACTGTACAGTGTACATAGAATTTAGCAAGAGGCCTCAGTCAGTCAGGATTGAGTGAGGATCTTGCGTCTGAGCTGTCGAGATACACAAGTTGGGCAGTACGATATGGAGAGCAAGCTGCTGCCCATGTAGCAAGCTCCCCCTCTCCACTCATCTGATGAGCCCAAAGGAAGGGCAGAGACCAATACAGTCTGGTACCAGGAGTTGCCAGTCAGCATTGAATTCACTGCCTTAGGGACTCCAGCTCCTCGAGGTTTACTCCCAAAGCCTTGCCCAAGAGTGAGTTATAGCCGCAATCTCCTTCTCCTAGAAGAGCTGCCCACCATGGCTGACGGGCCCCCTCTGCCTGTCACCCGTCTTGGGCCCGTCTCCGGTCAGTAGAGTCGGTTCCGCCGGGCATAAGCGGCTGAGCCACACGTGAAGACCAGGAGCTGGTCTTGGTTGTCAGAGGCTGGTTGGGACGCACGCTATAGGTTGTGGGAGCTGGTCTCCATGATCCCCCCCCCCCCCCCCCCCCCCCCCCCCCCCCCCCCCCGGCTATGACACCCTGAAGGAAGCTGCGAACGTACAGCAAAAAAAATCATAAACACAAGGGATTTTGCAGACCCTGGAAATCCAAAGAAACACACACACAAAAAGTTGGAGGAACTCAGCAGGCCAGGCAGCATCTGTGGAAATGAATAAACAGTCAACGTTTCAGGCCGGCACTCTTCCTCAGGACTGGGGAGTGATTCAATTCTCCAACGTTTCTAAACAAAAATACACACACACACACACAAAAAATCTCAATACCTATTCAGGGCCTCGGAGATTTAACGCGAACTTACCTGCTGAGAGGTTTTGGTTACGAGGGCAAACGGTTTATCTTAGGTGCTAATCAAAATCCGAATGAAGTGTTAATAGAAAATATCCCGGTTTCTACTGGAAGGTTGATCCAGTGGCTTGGATTCCTAGAGCAGGCTCTTCAAATATCCACCCTGACACTGGGCATTTGATATCCGTTGAAAACAAAATCCAGTCTAGAGGGAACTGAGCAGAAAGCTATCGGATTCCATGAAGCCTCCCCCCCCCCACCCCACACACAAAAATAAAAAAATTATACGGGAGAAACCAGAATCATTTCGCTTACCCAGTCCGATCTATACGCGGCTCCAGACTCTGGAACCCTGCTGAACGAATGGTAATTGTCTTCTGAGCTTTTGAGGTCGCTTCACACGTCCCAATCTGCTCTTCGGACAACTCGGACTGAACAATATCAGTGATACCCTCATCCCGGGAACGAATCATTCAACATATATCGTAAAATCTTTTTCTTTTTTTAAACCCTCCACTTTAAGGGATTGCGAACGAAATCCAGGCTTTCACTTGGAGTGTTTTGAGTCTGCAAACCCAATCAGCCGCGTTATAGCCGAAAAATTGTTGAATTAAATATTCGTTCAGCGCAATCCTCTCTCTCTCTCTCTCTCTCTCTCTCTCTCTCTCTCTCTCTCTCTCTCTCTCTCTCTCTCTCTCTCTCATCTCTCTCTCTCTCTTCTCTCTCTCTCTCTCTC